>NW_026868555.1:0-37746 GCF_020745735.1 Hemiscyllium ocellatum | reverse complement strand
CCCCCCCCCCCCTCTCGGTGATGCCTGACACCTGTCCGACTCTATCTAAGATGGTGGAGGTGTCACTAGCTTCAGGCCCTGTAAGACGTCTCCAGTTTCAGCCAGTACAGCTTCACACAAAATGTGCTTCTCACTCCCCTCCGTCTCCTTCCATCTCCTCCTCCTTCCATCTCTCTCTCTCTCCCTCTCTCTCCCCCCATCCTTCACCCCCCCCTTTGCCTCTGTCCTCTCTCCCCTGACCCGCTGTCACTCCCCTCTCATCTTAGTCCCGTCTCTCCTCCCCCTATCATTCTTCCCCACTTTTTCTCACTCTCTTTCCTTCCGTCCCTCTTGCCCTCATTCTCTCTCTCCCTCTTACTCCCTCTCTCTTTCCCTTCATCTCGTTCACTTTGGATCTCTCTCTCGCTCTCTCTCTCCCCTTCTGTCTAAAACTCCTTTCATTCTCAGACTCTCTCTTCTCTCCTCCCCCCCCCCCCTCTCTCGCCCCATTTCCCCACCTTTCTCCTCTCTCTCCCCGCCTCTCCCCCTTTATTCCGCCCTCTCTCTGCTTCAATTCTCTCCATCTTCTCTCTCTCTCTCTCTCTATTGTCACCCGCTCCCGCGCTCTCTGTCTCCCTCTCTCCTTCTGTCTCCCCCATCTTTCACTCTCTCTCTCTCTCTCTCTCTCCTCTCTCCCTTGCTATCTCCCTCCACTCTCTCTCTCTCTCTCTCCATCCTCTCTGTCTCTCCTCCTCTTTCTTTCTCACTCCGCGCTCTGTGTCTCTCCTCTTCTCTCTCTGTCCCCTACATCTCTCTCTTCCCGTCCACTCTATCTCCCCTCACTATCCCTCGACACCTCTCTCTCTCTCTCCCCTCTCTGTCTCCATCCCTGTATCCCCCCATCTATCTCTCTCCATCTCTTTCTCTCAGTCTCTGACCTCTCTTTTCTCTACCTCCTTCTCTCTCTGTGTCTCTCCCTCTCTGAGTCTCTGACCCTCCCTTTCCCCAGCTCTCTCGGAGTCTCTCACCCTCCCTTTCTCCATTTCTCCCTCTCTCTGTCTCTGACCCTCTCTGTCTCCATCTCCCTCTCTCTATGTCTTTATCTCTCCCTCTCTCTGTGTCTCTGTCCCTGCCTCTGACCCTCTCTCCTCCATCTCTCCCTCTCTCTGTCTCTATCTCTCCCTCTCTCTGTGTCTCTGTCCCTGCCTCTGACCCTCTCTTTCTCCATCTCTCCCTCTCTCTGTGTCTCTCTGTCTCTCTCTCTCTCTCTCCCCCCATCTCTCCACCTCACTCTCCTTTCTCTGTCTTCTATATATCTCTCTATCTCTGTTTCTTACCCGGTCTCTCTTTCTCTGTCTCTCTCTGTCTCTCTCTCTCTCTGTACCTCCCTCTGTCCCCCTCTCTCTCTCTCCATGTCCGTTTCTTTCAGACTTTGTCAGTCTGTCTCTATGCCTCCTGCGCGCGCTCTCTCTGTCTCTCCCTCTTGCTCTTTCTCTGTCAGTTGATCTAGCTCTCTGTCCTTCATTTTCTCTCTGTCTCTTTCTTTCTCTCCCTCCCTCTCCCTCCGTTTCCTCTCTCTCTCTCTCTCTCTCTCTCCTCGTTGCAATGTCAGAGAGAGAGGTACCATAGCTGTTATACCACGCCACCGTTCCCGGGACGTCCAGCCTGTCAGCACATATCTCCATCCCTGGCAATGAAAGGCAGCTTCTATGACGTCTGTTTCTCTCTCTCTCTCTCTCTCTCTATCCCTCCATCTCTCTCTCTGTCTGTTTTTCCTCCCCACTCCCGGGCTATTTCCATCCGAGCAGCTGGGGAGGGTGGTGGAGGGGGTGGCTTTGGAGATTGCAGGACGGGATGGGACTGGTCCGGTCCAGGAGAGGGGAGGAGGTGGTGGGTGATTCGGGGAGGGGTGGGGGGGTGGGGGGGAAGGAGAGGCGGGACAAGGGGAGGTCCCGGGCGACACCCCCACAGCTATAAGCTGCCCTCCAGCAGACGCCGGGGGCTGGTCTGTCGAGTGCGAGGGATTGAGAAAGGGCTTCGGTCCCGTGCCGTTTCCCCTCCCCCCCGCCCCCCCCTGCCCCCCCTCCTCCTACAGGCGCCACCCACCCACCCACCCCAACCGACCCACCCACCCGCCTCCCGGGAGCCGGAGGAGACCAGAGCGGATCGTTCGGGAATACCGGGCAGCTGAGAGATCACCCACCAGCGACCGCTGGGCGAAGACCCAGTCCCCAACCCCATTCTCACCCGCTCCCCCCCCCCCCACCCACCCCTCACAGCGGGATCTCGCTCCAATCTACCCCCGCCCCCCCCCCCACCCCTACCCGCCCGGGCGGGTTCCCGTCCTCCCCATCGTCGTGTCGTGTCGCCTGGAGCGATTAGCCTGAGAGCATGGAGAACGGTCACACCAAGACCACTGAGGAGTGCTTGGCCTACTTTGGTGTCAGCGAGCTGACCGGACTGTCGCCGGAGCAGGTCAAGAAGAACTTCGACAAGTATGGACCCAATGGTGAGCCCCCCGGGCTGTGGGGCAGGCGAGGGGTGGGAGGGGTGTGCAGGGCACAGCGCGGGCTGAGAGCAAAGCCAGCGTTGGATGGGAGCGGATTGTTGACACAGGGCTCCTGATGCTGGGGTGGGCGTGATTGTAGTCCTTCTGAGTGGCTGTGTGTGTGTGAGAGAGAGAGGGAGTGTGCCCATGAGAGAGAGGGAGCGTGTACGTGAGAGAGAGAGGGAGTGTGCCCGTGAGAGAGAGAGGGAGTGTGCGTGTGAGAGAGAGAGGGAGTGTGCCCGTGAGAGAGAGAGGGAGTGTGCCCGTGAGAGAGAGGGAGTGTGCCCGTGAGAGAGAGAGGGAATCTGCACGTGAGAGAGAGAGGGAGTCTGCGTGTGAGAGAGAGAGGGAGTGTGTGTGTGAGAGAGAGAGGGAGTGTGTGTGCGTGAGAGAGAGGGAGAGTGTGTGAGAGAGAGAGGGAGTGTGCCCGTGAGAGAGAGGGAGAGTGTGTGTGAGAGAGAGAGGGAGTGTGTGCGTGAGAGAGAGGGAGTGTGTGTGCGTGAGAGAGAGGGAGTGTGTGTGTGTGTGTGAGAGAGAGAGAGAGAGGGAGTGTGCCCGTGAGAGAGAGGGAGAGTGTGTGTGTGAGAGTGTGTATGAGAGTGTGCGCGTGAGAGAGAGGGAGTGTGCGCGTGACAGAGAGGGAGTGTGTGCATGAGAGAGAGGAAGTATGTGTGTGAGAGAGAGTGTCTGTGTGTGTGAGTGTTGTGTCTGAGAGTGTGCGCATGAGAGAGAGAGTGTGTGTGTGTGTCTGAGAGTGTGTGCGTGAGAGAGACTGTGTGAGAGTGTTTGAGTGAGAGACTGTGTGTGATTGCTGTGGGGCTGAGCGTCTGTGTATGTGTGTAAGTAAATGAGAGTATGTGTTTGTGTGAGAGAGTGAATGCAAGAGAGCGATTGTGTTTGAGAGAGAACATGTGAGAGTGTGTGAGTGAGTGCCTGTGAGTGTATGAGTGAGTTTGAGAGCGTGTGTGAGTGTATGAGAGTGTATGCATGATGGTGAGAGTGTGAGAGAGTGCCTTTGAGAGTGTTTATGTATGAGAGAGTGTGTGTGTGTGTGTGTGTGTCTGAGTGTGTGTTTGTGAGTTCATGTGTTAGAGAGAGTGAATGTGTGACAGTGTATGTGTGTGAGGGAGAGTGTGTGTAAGTGATTACATATCAGAGAGTGAGTGTTTGTATGTGAGTGTGTGTGAATGTATGTGGGATGATGTGTGTAGTTTGTGTGTGTGGGTGTGCACAGATGTGTGTGAGAGTACGTGTGTGTCTAAGAGAGGCTGGGAAAGTGTGAGCATGTGTAATTAACTGTTTCCCTGCTGTAAAATTAACAATCTCTCTCTCTCTCTCTCTCTCCCTCTCTCTCCCCCTCTCTACCTGACCACCACCTTGCCCCTCCCTCCCTCCCTGGGGCTCCTGTGAACAATGGCGGTATCAATGACAGAGCTACCAGCTGAAGAAGGTACCGGTCTTGGAGTCACTCGTGGTGTTGGAACAGTATTGGCGGGGGGGTATCCAAGACACTCGAGGGAGAGTGATGGGAGGGAGGGAGGGGAATGACTCGGAGGGAAGTGTCCAACATATCCCAGGCCTTCTCGCCTTACCAGCCTGATCCCAAACACCCCTGATCCCACTTGAGAGAGGATTCCCACAGCTGGAAAAGGCCATTCAGCCCATCACTGCCGTTGTCCTGGTTGCCAAATCCCCCCCGGTGCTATGGCTTTCTGCAGTCATTCTCCATTTAAATAATAGTCAGCCCCTCTATTCCTCCTGCCCAAATGCAGGAGCTGGCCTGTTATGTTCCACCTGCTGGGTTTTTATTTCTCACCCCAACTCACTGCATGGGCAACGATTGCCCCGGTCTCCCCCCTTCCCCACCCCGCTCGGCCCCATTCCAGGCCCCCCTTCTCTGCTTCCCCATCCTCCTGCCCCGGGGGAATCACTCACCATTCAGTCGAAACCCCTGTGTGCCTCGAGATTCAATCTCCCCACCGACCCACCTCGCTCTGAGCATTCTCCCCTCCGAGGGGAGCGATCCCAGACGGTCACGGCAAACCGAAGCACTCCGCCCCCTCCCGCATCACCGGACTTTCATTGTCAGGTTTGTTTGCGTCGGAGCTAACAATGCTTCCTGCATCTTCTGACCCCCAGGGAAAACACTTTGGCAACTGGTAGTCGAGCAGTTTGAAGACTTGTTGGTACGAATTCTGTTGCTGGCAGCATGCATCTCCTTCGTAAGTAATGCTTCGTACCTTGGTCAGACCGCACTCGGAACCCCGTGTACGCTCCTGGTCCGGGTCAGAGTGCACTCGGAGCCCCGCGTACGCTCCCAGTCTGGGTCAGACTGCACTCGGAGCCCCGTGTACGCTCCCAGTCTGGGTCAGACCGCACTCGGAGCCCCGCGTACGCTCCCAGTCTGGGTCAGACCGCACTCGGAGCTCCGCGTACGCTCCCGGTCTGGGTCAGACCGCACTCGGAGCCCCGCGTACGCTCCCGGTCTGGGTCAGACCGCACTCGGAGCCCCGCGTACGCTCCCGGTCTGGGTCAGACCGCACTCGGAGCCCCGCGTACGCTCCCGGTCTGGGTCAGACCGCACTCGGAGCCCCGTGTACGCTCCGGTCTGGGTCAGACCGCACTCGGAGCCCCGCGTACGCTCCCGGTCTGGGTCAGACCGCACTCGGAGCTCCGCGTACGCTCCTGGTCCGGGTCAGAGTGCACTCGGAGCCCCGCGTACGCTCCCGGTCTGGGTCAGACCGCACTCGGAGCCCCGCGTACGCTCCCGGTCTGGGTCAGACCGCACTCGGAGCCCCGTGTACACCTCCCGGTCTGGGTCAGACCGCACTCGGAGCCCCGCGTACACCTCCCGGTCTGGGTCAGACCCGCACTCGGAGCCCCGTGTACGCTCCCGGTCTGGGTCAGACCGCACTCGGAGCCCCACGTACGCTCCCGGTCTGGGTCAGACCGCACTCGGAGCCCCGCGTACGCTCCCGGTCTGGGTCAGACCGCACTCGGAGCCCCGCGTACGCTCCCGGTCTGGGTCAGACCGCACTCGGAGCCCCGCGTACGCTCCCGGTCTGGGTCAGACCGCACTCGGAGCCCCGCGTACGCTCCCGGTCTGGGTCAGACCGCACTCGGAGCCCCGCGTACGCTCCCGGTCTGGGTCAGACCGCACTCGGAGCCCCGCGTACGCTCCCGGTCTGGGTCAGACCGCACTCGGAGCCACGCGTACGCTCCTGGTCTGGGTCAGACCGCACTCGGAGCCCCGCGTACGCTCCCGGTCTGTGTCAGACCGCACTCGGAGCCCCGTGTACACCTCCCGGTCTGGGTCAGACCGCACTCGGAGCCCCGTGTACGCTCCCGGTCTGGGTCAGACCGCACTCGGAGCCCCGTGTACGCTCCCGGTCTGGGTCAGACCGCACTCGGAGCCCCGTGTACGCTCCCGGTCTGGGTCAGACCGCACTCGGAGCCCCGTGTACGCTCCCGGTCTGGGTCAGACCGCACTCGGACTCGTGTGTTTGAGAGGGGAAAGTGGGCAGACAGACGAGGGAGTGAGGGATCGATGAGGCAGGACACCTGCTTCCTGTCATTCAGTGGTGCGCTGGAATTAAACACCCAGCTCCCGAAAGTTATTCAAATCAGCGAAATAGAAAGGGTTATAGTTACATCTTAAACATCTCATCTAAATCAGGAGCTGGCATCTTCAGCTGGAGCGGCTGAGAGAGAGAGAGAGAGAGATATGAGGATCCAGAAAAGGATATGGCAACACAGTTATAGAGTCATTCAGCACGGTAACAGAGAGAGAGGGAGAGACAGAGCGAGAGAGAGAGAGAGAGAAAGGGAGAGATTGAAAGAGTTATGGAGATAGAGAGAAAGACAGAGAGAGGGAGAGAGTGAAAGAGAGATATGGAGATATGGAAAAAGATATGACAATACTGGGAGAGAGAGAGAGAGAGACAGACAGAGTCATAGAGTCGTACAACATGGAGAGAGAGGGGGAGACAGAAGGGATGAGAGAGAGAGAGAGACACTGAAAGAAAGCTATGGAGATATAGAGAAAGACAGAGAGACTGAGAGAGGGAAAGACTGAAAGAGAGATATGGAGATACAGCAAGAGAGAGAGAGAGATGGAGATAAAGAAAAAGAGAGATATATTGTAGAATAGAGAGAGACAGAGAGAGAGGGAGAGAGTAAACGAGATATTTGGACATACAGAGAGAGATGGAGAGAGACACATGGAGAGAGAGAGAGAGATGGGGAGATATGAGATACAGAAAGAGAGCGAGAGAGAGGGATAGATGGCATGACGGGGAGAGAGAGTGTGAGAGATAGAGAGACAGAGGGGAGAGAGTGAAAGAGAGAGTGCTGGATAGAAAGACAGACAGAGAGAAAGGGAGATGTGGAGTTGTGGAGATACAAAGAGATATAGAGACAGAGAGAGAGAGAGAGAGAGAGAGAGACAGAGATGGAAGCAGGGAGAAGTGCTGAGAGAAATTCACCAGAAGTTTGACACACCATCTGAAGGACCCCCGTGGGTTTCTGGGCTGCCACATCCCACTGCAGACTGGGCCGGGCCGTCTATCCGCCCCCCCCCCCCATCCCATTGACAGTTCTGATGTCACGGCAAGTGCGGCAGGCCTATGTAAACATGTCACACTGTCATTACAACTCCCCTCCAGAGTAGCGCGCTGCACGCCAGGGATCACCTTTAGCCGTTGCGGGGGGCAGGTGCCGCCCTCCGGCAGAGCAGCAAAGCCGGCCAAGGCGCAGACAGGCTGTTTCACTCTGATGCCACTACACCTGAAGCCGATGGCAATAATCGGCATTTACGCGGCACCTTTCACATGGTATCAGTGCTGAAGCTATCCCCCAGGGCTGGCAGTGAGATGATCAGTTGGGCCCGAACCAAGTAAAGGGATATTAGCGACCAGAGACCCAGCCCAGTGAGGTTACACTGAAACAGGGGTTCCAACAGACAGCGAGGGGACGGAGGGAGAGACTCAGGGAGAGGTTTCCAGATGTCAGGAGCCACTGGCCTAACCTGACAGCTGGAGATGGTCCAGCAATGGGAATCAGGGAGATGCTGGAGAGACGCTGGAATCACATGAGTGTACTCAGGCTGGAGAGATCGAGAGGGGTGTGGGAGGTGGACCATATTACAGAGATGGTGGGGAGGAGGAGGTAGGGACTGGAGGAGGTGACAGAGATAGGGAGGGGGTGTAGGGGGTACAGAGGTAAGGAGGGGGTGTAGGGGGTTACAGAGATAGGGAGGGGGTGTAGGAGGTTACAGAGATAGGGAGGGGGTGTAGGGGGTTACAGAGATAGGGAGGGGGTGTAGGGGGTTACAACGATAGGGAGGGGCTGGAGGGGGGTTACAGAGATAGGGAGGGGTGTAGGGGGTTACAGAGATGGGGGGGCTGGAGGGGGGTTACAGAGATAGGGAGGGGGTGTAGGGGGTACAGAGATAGGGAGGGGGTGTAGGGGGTACAGAGATAGGGAGGGGGTGTAGGGGGTTACAGAGATAGGGAGGGGGTGTAGGGGGTTACAACGATAGGGGGTGGCTGGAGGGGGGTTACAGAGATAGGGAGGGGGTGTCAGGGGAGTTATAGGGATAGGGAGGGGGTGTAGGGGGTACAGAGATAGGGAGGGGGTGTAGGGGGTTAGAGAGATAGGGAGGGGGTGTAGGGGGTTAGAGAGATAGGGAGGGGGTGTAGGGGGTTACAGAGACAGGGAGGGGGTGTAGGGGAAGAAGGGGGTTGCAGAGATAGGGAGGGGGATAGTAGGGGGTCGGAGGGGGTTACAGGGGTAGGAAGGGGGGTAGAAGGGGGTTGGAGGAGGCTGCAGAGATAGGCACTCCCTCAGCTGACCGTCCGACCGTGTAATGCTCCCTCAGCACTGATTTTTTAACTTTGCCAGTGTTTAATGGGGATTGTGTAGAGGAAGCTTTCCTCTGTATCTAACCCCGTGCTGTCCCTGTCTCTGGGATGGGGGGACAGTGTAGAGGGAGCTTTACTCTGTACCTAACCCCGTGCTGTCCCTGTCCCTGGGATGGGGGTGGACAGTGTAGAGGGAGCTTTCCTCTGTATCTGACCCGGTGCTGTCCCAGACCCACTCAGTCTGTCTTGAGGTTGTTATCAGGATTGCTGGACTGCCCCTCCACCAGCTCTGGTAGAGTTCAACTGCTTGATATGTGAGAGAAGAGGATTAAGTAATCAAATATCGGTGTGGGTAATGTTACCTGTTAACGTAGAGGAACACATACCACATCTGAAAGGTCACTTTGAAGGAAGCTTTAACCTTTTCCACGCCAGTGTGTCAAATCAGGGCTCATGTCTGTACTGAGGGAGCGCCGCACTGTCAGAGGGTCAGCACTGAGGGAGTGCCGCACTGTCGGAGGGTCAGCGCTGAGGGAGTGCCGCACTGTCAGAGGGTCAGTGCTGAGGGAGTGGGCACTGTCGGAGGGTCAGCGCTGACGGAGTGGGCACTGTTGGAGGGTCGGCACTGAGGGAGTGGGCACTGTTGGAGGGTCGGCACTGAGGGAGTGGGCATTGTCGGAGGGTCAGCACTGAGGGAGTGGGCACTGTTGGAGGGTCGGCACTGAGGGAGTGGGCAACGTTGGAGGGTCAGCGCTGAGGGAGTGGGCACTGTTATAGGGTCAGCGCTGAGGGAGCCCCGCACTGTGGGAGGGTCAATGCTGAGGGAGTCCCGCACTGAGGGGGGGTCTGTGCTGAGGGAGCCCCGCACTGTGGGAGGGTCAGCGCTGAGGGAGCCCCGCACTGTGGGAGGGTCAATGCTGAGGGAGCCCCGCACTGAGGGAGGGTCTGTGCTGAGGGAGCTCCGCACTGAGGGAGGGTCTGTGCTGAGGGAGCTCCGCACTGTGGGAGGGTCAGTGCTGAGGGTGCCCCACACTGTGGGAGGGTCAGCGCTGAGGGAGCCCCGCACTGTGGGAGGGTCAGTGCCGAGGGAGCCCCGCACTGTGGGAGGGTCAATGCTGAGGGAGCCCCACACTGTGGGAGGGTCAGTGCCGAGGGAGCCCCGCACTGTGGGAGGGTCAGTGCCGAGGGAGCCCCGCACTGTGGGAGGGTCAGCGCCGAGGGAGCCCCGCACTGTGGGAGGGTCAATGCTGAGGGAGCCCCGCACTGTGGGAGGGTCAGTGCTGAGGGAGCCCCGCACTGTGGGAGGGTCAGTGCTGAGGGAGCCCCGTACTGTGGGAGGGTGAGGACCGAGGGTACTCTGCACTGTCGAAGGGTCAGTGTAGAGAGAGCTTTCCCCTGCATCTGACCCTATGCTGTCCCTGTCCCTGGGATTGGGGAGGGGGGGGGGGGGGTTGGGGTTGGAGACAGTGTATTTGGAGCTTGACTCTGTATCTAACCCCGTGCTGTCCCTGTCCCTGGGATGGGGGGGGGACAGTGTAGAGGGAGCTTTACTCTGTATCTAACCCCGTGCTGTCCCTGTCCCTGGGATGGGGGGGACAGTGTATTTGGAGCTTGACTCTGTATCTAACCCCGTGCTGTCCCTGTCCCTGGGATGGGGGGGACAGTGTATTTGGAGCTTGACTCTGTATCTAACCCCGTGCTGTCCCTGTCCCTGGGATGGGGGGGACAGTGTATTTGGAGCTTGACTCTGTATCTAACCCCGTGCTGTCCCTGTCCTGTGGAGTGCTTGATTGTAAAACGGATTTCTAACTGCGATTAAATCCCTCAGAATGAACGTCTGAATTTTCCCAGTAACTGACATGAAGCTAACCTGACTATAGTTGCCTGATGTTTGTTTTCCCCTCTCTCCCCTTCCTTTCTGTTTAAAGAAAGGTGTTGCATTGGCAGTTTCTTTTTGAGTTCCGGGACCTCAGGAATTCTGAAAAGATTCCTGCCAGAACATCTACCATCTCCAACCTGGAGATGTGCCAGGCCATTGATCGATCTCCAAGCCCATCAGTGTCCCTGTTTGTGTCCTCTCCCCACGTCTTTTCTGATTGTGAAGTTTTTGGGGATGCTGTCTGCAGCTCCTTCATTATTATTCCCCTGGCCTCGTCCTCTCAGGGGCTGATGCCCACTTTAGCTTCTCTCCTCCTTTTCTCCTGCTCAACAAAGCTCTTACAGTCCATTTTCATGTTACCCCCAGGGTTTATTCTCTCCCTCGTTTTCGTTTCCTGGTCTCTTCTGTTTTAAATTACTTGCACGTTTACCCTCAAAGATGATTTCCTCGCTCTGCTACCAAGGAACAGCTTGTGATTTTAAGTGAACCCTGGTGTCCTCTCATTGTCCGCCCCCGTCCAACTCTGGCACCTCCCCGTCATTCGTTTTACCGGTCGGCTCTGGTGGGTTTTTAAAGCTTTCCCAACCCTCTGGCGGCCTCCTCTGGTGGACGATCCTCTCCCCCCGTCCCTGGTTAACCGGGGTGGAGTTAACGCTCAGTCAGTCCCCGACGCTCTGTGAGAGCGGTGCTGCTGCAGTAGTAGCCGTCTGACTCAGAGGCGAGGCGACGGGCGATGCAGGGAGGGAGAGAGGGCGGACAGAGCCAGAGAAACACAGGACGCCTCTCTCGCAAGGAGCTGGAACCGTTCCCTGTGCGCGAGATTTTTTTGTCGGCGGGTCGATCTGTCGGCACCCGGTGCGTGCTGACTCTCCGTTTCTCTGTTCCATCGCAGGTCCTGGCCTGGTTTGAGGAGGGAGAGGAGACAGTCACCGCCTTCGTGGAGCCCTTTGTCATCCTGCTGATCCTCATCGCAAACGCAGTGGTCGGCGTGTGGCAGGTAAGGTGGGGGCTCCGACTGCTCCTCCCGCTCCCCTCATCGGTCTCCTCAGAAACCACCCTCTCCAAGCCAGACCCTCCGACGCCCTGCTCCCACTCGCCCCCAGTCCTCAGAGAGAAGAGATGCCGTCTCGTCTCCCGTCTGAAGCAGGACAATCCCACCCCTGGCACACACTTTCCCCAGCTCCCAACCCCTCTGACTCGGCCATCTGAAATTCTCTGAGCCTCCAGTCTGCTCCTGCCTGGTTCACTGAGGAAGGAAATCTGCCATCCTCCCCTGGTCTGACCAACATGTGACTCCAGACCCACAGCAATATGACTCACTCCAAACAGCCCTGTGGGCAATTGGCGCTAAATGGCCATCTGGAAGGCAACACCCACATCCTAAAACTGGAATTTTAACAAATACTCTCTCTCTCTCTCTCTCTCTCTCTCTCTCTCGCTCTCTCAGGGAGATATCTGTACACTGACTGGTGTCTCTCAGTCCCCTCTCTCTCTCTCAGGGAGATATCTGTACACTGACTGGTGTCTCTCAGTCCCCCTCTTTCTCTCAGGGAGATATCTGTACACTGACTGGTGTCTCTCAGTCCCCCTCTCTCTCTCTCTCTCTCTCTCTCAGTCCAATCCGTCCATGCCGACCAGATATCCCAACCCAATCTAGTCCCACCTGCCAGCACCCGGCCCATATCCCCCCAAACCCTTCCTATTCATATCCCCATCCAGATGCCTCTTAAATGTTGCAGTTGTACCAGCCTCCACCACATCCTCTGGCAGCTCATTCCACACACGTACCACCCTCTGGGTAAAAACGTTGCCCCTTAGGTCTCTTTTATATCTTTCCCCTCTCACCCCAAACCTATGCCCTCTTGTTCTGCACTCCCCCCACCCCAGGGAAAAGAATTTGCCTATTTACCCTATCCATGCCCCTCATGATTTTATAAACCTCTATAAGGTCACCCCTCAGCCTCCGACGCTCCAGGGAAAACAGCCCCAGCCTGTTCAGCCTCTCCCTGTAGCTCAGACCCTCCAACATCCTTGTCAATCTTCTCTGAACCCTTTCACGTTCCACAACATCTTTCCGATAGGAAGGAGACCAGAATTGCACGCAATATTCCAACAGTGGCCCCTAACCGATGTCCTGTCCAGCCACAACATGACCCTCCCAACTCCTGTACTCAATACTCTGACCAATAAAGGAAAGCATACCAAACGCTGCCTTCACTATCCTATCTACCTGCGACTCCACTTTCAAGGAGCTAGGAACCTGCGCTCCAAGGTCTCCAGCTGTCGGTAGACCCTTAGGGAGGGAATCCCAGGATTCTGTTCTGAAGGAACGGCCGATATATTTCCAAGTCAGGACGATGGGGAGCCTTCAGGGGGCTGGTGTTCCCGTGTATCTGCTCCCCCCATGTCCTTCTGGATGGAAGTCTCCGTGGGTCTGGATGGTGGTATTTGAGGATCGTTGGTAAATGCCCGCACTGCACCTTGTAGAGGGTACACACTGCTGCTGCTGAGCGTCGGTGGGGGAGGGAAGGGCAGGGTGTTTGTGGATGTGGGGCCAATCAGGTGGGGGGGAGCTGCTCTCTCCCAGACGGTGTCAAACTTCTCAAGCATTGTCGGAGCTGCCCCCTTCGTCTGGGCCGAGTGGGGAGTATTCCCTCACCCTCCCAACTTATGCCTTCTTCAAGGTGGGACAGACTTTAGGGGGTTTGGGGGGCGGTGGAGGTTTGGGGGGTGGTGGTGAGCAGTCAGGAGGGGAGCTACCCGCTGCAGGATTCCCAGCCTCTGACCTGCTCCTGGAGCCCCAGGATTGAGATGGGGCTGGGGTCCGGGTCAGTTTCTGCTCAATGGGAACCCCCAGGATGTTGATGGTGGGTGAGGGAGGGGGGATTCAGTGACGGTAACACCATTGAACGTCAATGGGGCGATGGTTAGATTCTCTCTCAATGGGAACCCCCAGGATGTTGATAGTGGGGGGAGGGGGGATTCAGTGACGGTAACACCATTGAACGTCAAGGGGGCGATGGTTAGATTCTCTCTCAATGGGAACCCCAGGATGTTGATAGTGGGTGGGGGAGGGGGGATTCAGTGACGGTAACACCATTGAACGTCAAGGGGGCGATGGTTAGATTCTCTCTCAATGGGAACCCCCAGGATGTTGATAGTGGGGGGAGGGGGGATTCAGTGACGGTAACACCATTGAACGTCAAGGGGGCGATGGTTAGATTTGCTGTTGTTGAAGATGGTCATTGTCTAGCATTTACGTAGCCCCTGGTTAGCCCAAGCCTGGACCTTGCTGCGTTTGGGACCCAGACTGCTTCAGTACCTGGGGGGGGGGGGGGGGGGGGGGGGGGGGGGGGGGGGGGGGGGGGAATGGAGCTGAACACGGTGTAACCATCGGGGAACGTCCCCCACTTCAGACCTGAGGGCGGAGGGAAGATCAGTTTGGCGTGCCTGGCTTGGAGGCCACAGCACATGACAGCAGGCCACTCGGCCCCTCGATTCCCATTGTGGCTGACGGCCACTCTCTTGCTTGTCCCTCCATTCCCTCGTTGATCTCTCGGGAACCTCTCCAGCGTCTTCAGGACCCCAGACCCTGAGGTAGGGAGCGGGGTGGGGGGGGAGGGTACAGGGAGCTTTCAGCTGCCCTCCAAGGAGGGGAAACATCCTCTCCACAATCACCTTGTCTGGCACCCCCCTCAGGATCATCTCTGTTTCAGGATCACCTTCCGATCCTCAGCGCAACCATCTCCAGCTGCTCCACCAATGACCTTCCCTCCATTGGAAGTGGGGAGGTTCGCCAGCGATGCCACCGCTCACCATCCTGACTCGGAAATCAGTCGGCCGGCCCTTCTAAGTCCCAGGTCACAATCCGGGAAATCCCTCCCTCACGGCGCTGTGTGTGTGGAGCGGGGTTGTCCCTGCACCACTCGGAGTGGGGCTGGATCGCAGCAGTTCAAGATGGAGCATCGCACCCACCTTCTCCACATTGGGGGGTACAATTAGGGGACAGGGCCCCTCATGTGCTGTGAGGAAGGCATATGGTGTACTGGGCTTTATTGGCAGAGGAATTGAGTTCCGGAGTCCTGAGGTCATGTTGCAGTTGTATAAGACTCTGGTGCGGCCTCATCTGGAGTATTGTGTGCAGTTTTGGTCGCCATACTATAGGAAGGATGTGGAAGCTTTAGAACGAGTGCAGAGGAGGTTTACCAGGATGTTGCCTGGAATGGTAGGAAAATCTTATGAGGAAAGGCTGAGGCACTTGGGGCTGTTCTCATTGGAGAAGAGAAGGTTTAGGGGAGATCTGATAGAAGTGTATAAGATGATTAGGGGTTTAGATAGGGTAGATACTAAGAACCTTTTACCGCTAATGGAGTCAGGTGTTACTAGGGGACATAGCTTTAAATTAAGGGGTGGTAGGTATAGGACAGATGTTAGGGGTAGATTCTTCACACAGCGGGTTGTGAATTCATGGAATGCCCTGCCCGTATCAGTGGTGAACTCTCCTTCTTTATGGTCATTTAAGCGGGCATTGGATAGGCATTTGGAAGTTATTGGGCTAGTATAGGTTAGGTAGGATTCGGTCGGCGCAACATCGAGGGCCGAAGGGCCTGTACTGCGCTGTATCCTTCTATGTTCTATGTTCTATGTTCTATGTCCAGTGACGCCCTTGTCCCGTGAGTTCGGTAAAGAAAAAAAAAAATCACCTCCCGTTCTCACAAACTGCAACCTTTCCTGATAATACAAGCCCCTTCTTCCCAGGAATCATCCAAGTGGACCTCCTCCGACGCAAAAGGACGTTGCTTCATGATGGTATTGCAATGAGAATCAGAGGATCCCGACAGTGTGGGAACAGGCCCAGCATGTCCACACTGACCCGCTGAAGAGTATCCCACCCAAACCTATTCCCCTCCCCTGACTAATGCACCTAACCTACACTGTGGGTAATTTAGCATGGCCAATTTACCCAAGCTGCACATCTTGGGATTGTTGGAGGAAACCACACGCGCGAGAAGGTGCAAACTCCACACAGACAGGCGGCCGAGGCTGGAGTCAAACCCAGGTTCTGGCGCTGTGAGGCAGCACCGTGTGAGCCACCATGTGCTGGTGCTGAAGGGGCACTGTCCCACAAGTGATCCAGCTCGATAACTCCAGAACTACAGCCACACCCTCCTTTAACCCCAACACATGCGCACTCGCACAGTGCGCAAAGACAAGCCGCTGGGCAGAGGTGGTGCTTGAACCGGAGAGAGATAAAACACCTCCCTGGCCGGTGGAAAAGCAGCGGATCAGATTTGGTGGTTTCTCCACAGCCCGCCAAATTTCCTGTTGACAAGATCGAACCGCCAGCCTGACGGATAGTTTTCAGCTCACAAGGGCAGTCTGGCCAGCTACAAGCCTCTTGAGAGAGTGATCACAGTTCAGCTTTGTCAGAGTTTACACGATAGATGAGATGTTGGGACCCAGATTGGGTTCCTAAATAGTTCAACCGAGAGAGAATTTCAACACGGACAGAGAGAGAGAGAGAGAGACTTGTTTTTGAAAGGCAGACCAAGCTCAGAAAGAGTTGCCCCCAGCGCAGGGCACCATCATCTCTTGCAGCAATTAAGGACAATAATTCCCATCCCTTGGCTCTCTGAAAGGTTCGCTTGGCTGCTTTCCCAAAGTCACTTGCGTTTCAGCGCACAGTAGATGCCACAAATCGTTCGAGACCTAATGGTTTACCACATACGCACTCCCAGCAGCTAGGAGATAGAAACCAGACACAGTAATCTAGATATGAGCTCACTGATGGCCGATACAACGGCAGCAAACTTTCCCGTGTTATCGCGATCCACTCCCCTTCGCAACGAATTCTCTAACCTCCCAGATCACTTGCTGCATCTGTGTGCCAACTGTCTGCGACTCGTAAACTTGTCTCACTCAACCACACCCAACGCCGCCTGGCGCTCCGAATCCTTCCCTGTTCTTGCCCCCCACCCCACCCTCCGGCCTCTATCTGCCCCTATCTAACCACCCCCCCCCCCCCCGTGGGATCTTTCTATGCTGCAGGAGAGGAATGCTGAAGATGCCATCGAGGCCCTGAAGGAGTACGAGCCTGAGATGGGGAAGGTGTACCGGACGGACAAGAAGCTGGTGCAGAGGATAAAGGCTCGGGAGATCGTTCCCGGGGACATTGTGGAGGTGGCAGGTGAGCAGGCTGGGTCAGCACTCTGGCTGTGCTGTTCCTGCTCTGTCAGCAGCTCACCCACCCTCTTTCCGTCACTCTGCCTCTCTCTCTCTCTCTCTCTCTGTTACTGTCTTCCTCTCTCTCTCTGTCTCCATCACTCTCTCTGTATCTCTATCTCTCTCCGTCTCCATCACTCTCTCTCCATCACTCTCTCTCCATCACTCTCTCTCCATCACTCTCTCTGTCTCCATCACTCTCTCTCTCTGTCTTCATCACTCTCTCTCTGTCTCTATCTCTCTCTCTCTGTCTCCATCACTCTCTCTGTCTTCATCTCTGTCTCTCTGTCTCTGTCTCTGTCTCTCTCTTTCTGTCTCCATCACTCTCTCTCTCTCTCTCCATCACTCTCGCTCTCTCTCTCTGTCTCCATCACTCTCTCTGTCTCAATCACTCTCTCTCTCTCCATCACTCACTCTCTGCTTCATCCCTCTCTCTGTCTCCATCACTGTCTCTCTCTGTCTCCATCTCTCTCTCTCTCTGTGTCTCCACCACTCTCTCTGTGTCTCTATCTCTCTCCGTCTCCATCACTCTCTCTCCATCACTCTCTCTGTCTCCATCACTCTCTCTCTCTGTCTTCATCTCTCTCTCTCTGTGTCTCCACCACTCTCTCTGTGTCTCTATCTCTCTCCGTCTCCATCACTCTCTCTCCATCACTCTCTCTCTGTCTCCATCACTCTCTCTCTCTGTCTTCATCACTCTCTCTCTGTCTCTATCTCTCTCTCTCTGTCTCCATCACTCTCTCTGTCTTCATCTCTGTCTCTCTGTCTCTGTCTCTGTCTCTCTCTTTCTGTCTCCATCACTCTCTCTCTCTCTCCATCACTCTCGCTCTCTCTCTCTGTCTCCATCACTCTCTCTGTCTCAATCACTCTCTCTCTCTCCATCACTCACTCTCTGCTTCATCCCTCTCTCTGTCTCCATCACTGTCTCTCTCTGTCTCCATCTCTCTCTCTCTCTGTGTCTCCACCACTCTCTCTGTGTCTCTATCTCTCTCCGTCTCCATCACTCTCTCTCCATCACTCTCTCTGTCTCCATCACTCTCTCTCTCTGTCTTCATCTCTCTCTCTCTGTGTCTCCACCACTCTCTCTGTGTCTCTCTCTCTCCGTCTCCATCACTCTCTCTCCATCACTCTCTCTCTGTCTCCATCTCTCTCTGTGTCTCCACCACTCTCTCTGTGTCTCTATCTCTCTCCGTCTCCATCACTCTCTCTCCATCACTCTCTCTCTGTCTCCATCACTCTCTCTCTCTGTCTTCATCACTCTCTCTCTGTCTCCATCTCTCTCTCTCTGTCTCCATCACTCTCTCTCTATCTCCATCACTCTCTCTGTCTTCATCTCTGTCTCTCTGTCTCTCTCTTTCTGTCTCCATCGCTCTCTCTCTCTCTCCATCACTCTCTCTCTGTCTCCATCACTCTCTCTGTCTCCATCACTTTCTCTCTCTCCATCACTCACTCTCAGCTTCATCCCTCTCTCTGTCTCCATCATTCTCTCTATCTCCATCACTCTCTCTGTCTCTCTGTCTCTCTCTTTCTGTCTCCATCACTCTCTCTCTCCATCACTCTCTCTCCATCACTCTCTCTCTGTTCCATCACTCTCTCTGTCTCCATCACTCTCTCTCTCTCTCCATCTCTCTCACTCTCTCCATCTCTCTCTCTCTGTCTCCATCTCTCTCTCTGTCCCCATCTCTCTCTCTCTGTCTCCATCACAGTCTCTGTCTCCATCTCTCTCTCTCTCTCTCTCTCTCCCTCTGTTGCTGTCTTTCTCTCTCTCTCTCTCTCTCTGTCTCCATCACTCTCTCTCTCCCTCCATCACTCTCTCTCTCCATCACTCTCTCTCTCTCCATCACTCTCTCTCTCTCTATCACTCTCTCTTTTTCTCCATCACTCTCTCTGTCTCCATCTCTCTCTCTCTGTCTCCATCACTCTCTCTCTGTCTCCATCACTCTCTCTGTCTCCATCACTCTCTCTCTCCCTCCATCACTCTCTCTCTCCATTACTCTCTCTCTCTCCATCACACTCTCTTTTTCTCCATCACTCTCTCTCTGTCTCCATTTCTCTCTCTGTCTCCCTCTGTTGCTGTCGCTCTCTCTCTCTCTCTCTGTCTCCATCACTCTCTCTCTGTCTGCATCACTCTTTCTCTGTCTCCATCACTCTCTCTCTGTCTCCATCACTCTCTCTCTGTCTCCATCTCTCTCTCTCTGTCTCCATCTCTCTCTCTGTCTCCATCACTCTCTCTCTGTCTCCATTTCTCTCTCTGTCTCCATCACTCTCTCTCCATCTCCATCACTCTCTCCGTCTCCATCACTCTCTCTCCATCACTCTCTCTCTCTGTCTCCATCTCTCTCTCTCTTTGGTTTCCATTACTCTCTCTCTCTGTCTCCATCACTCTCTCTGTCTTCATCTCTCTCTCCCTGTCTCTCTCTCTCTCTCTCTGTCTCCATCACTCTCTCTGTCTCCATCACTCTCTCTCTGTCTCCATTTCTCTCTCTGTCTCCATCACTCTCTCTCCATCTCCATCACTCTCTCCGTCTCCATCACTCTCTCTCCATCACTCTCTCTCTCTGTCTCCATCACTCTCTCTCTGTCTCCATCTCTCTCTCTGTCTCCATCACTCTCTCTCTGTCTCCATTTCTCTCTCTGTCTCCATCACTCTCTCTCCATCTCCATCACTCTCTCTCTGTCTCCATTTCTCTCTCTGTCTCCATCACTCTCTCTCCATCTCCATCACTCTCTCCGTCTCCATCACTCTCTCTCCATCACTCTCTCTCTGTCTCCATCTCTCTCTCTCTTTGGTTTCCATTACTCTGTCTCTCTGTCTCCATCACTCTCTCTGTCTTCATCTCTCTCTCCCTGTCTCTCTCTCTCTCTGTCTCCATCACTCTCTCTGTCTCCATCACTCTCTCGCTCTTCATCACTCTCTCTCTTTCTCCATCACTCTCTCTGTCTCCATCTCTCTCTCTGTCTCCATCTCTCTCTCTCTTTGTCTCCATCACTCTCTCTCTCTCCATCTCTCCCTCTCTCTCCATCACTCTCTCTCTCTTCATCACTCTCTCTCTTTCTCCATCACTCTCTCTGTCTCCATCTCTCTCTCTCTCTCTCTCTCTGTCTCTATCACTCTCTCTGTCTCCATCACTCTCTGTCTCCATCACTCTCTCTCTCTCTCTCCATCACTCTCTCTCGGACTACATCACTCACCCTCTGTCTTCCTCTCTGTCTCTCTCTCTCTCTCTCTCTCTCTCTCTCTCTGTCTCTCTGTCTCCATCTCTCTCTCTCTGTTTCAATCACTCTCTCTCTCTCTCTCTCTGTCTTCATCACTCTCTCTCTGTCTCCATCTCTCTCTCTCTGTCTCATCTCTCTCTCTCTCCCTCTGTTGCTGTCTTTCTCTCTCTCTCTGTCTCCATCACTCTCACTCTGTCTCCATCTCTCTCTCTCTCTGTCTCCACCACTCTCTCTGTGTCTCTATCACTCTCTTTCTCTCTCCATCACTCCCTCTGTCTCCATCACTCTCTCGGTCTCCATCATTCTCACTCTGTCTCCATCTCTCTCTCTCTGTGTCTCTATCACTCTCTCTCTGTCTCCATCACTCTCTCTGTGTCTCCATCACTCTCTCCGTCTTCATCACTCTCTCTCTGTCTTCGTCTCTGTCTCCATCACTCTCTCTCTCTCTCTCTCCATCACCCTCTCTCTGGTTCCATCACTCACCCTCTGTCTCCATCACTCTCTCTCTGTCTCTCTCTCTCTCTCTCTCTCCCTGTCTCCATCTCTCTCTCTCTCTGTCTCCATCTCTCTCTCTCTCTGTCTCCATCACTGTCTCTCTGTCTCCATCACTCTCTCTGTGTCTCCATCTCTCTCTCTGTCTCCATCATTCTCTCTCTCTCTCTCCATCACTCTCTCTGTGTCTCCATCTCTCTCTCTGTGTCTCTATCTCTTTCCGTCTCCATCACTCTCTCTCCATCACTCTCTCTGACTCCATCTCTCTCTCTCTCTCTCTCTGTGTCTCCATCACTCTCTCTGTCTCCATCTCTTTCTCTGTTTCCATCACTCTCTCTCTGTCTCCATTTCTCTCTCCATCTCCATCACTCTCTCCGTCTCCATCACTCTGTCTCCATCTCTCTCTCTCTCTCTCTCTCTCTCTCTCCCTCTGTTGCTGTCTTTCCCTTTCTCTCTCTGTCTCCATCTCTCTCTCTCTGTGTCTCCATCACTCTCTCTCTGTCTCCATCTCTCTCTCTCTGTGTCTCTATCTCTTTCCATCTCCATCACTCTCTCTCCATCATTCTCTCTGTCTCCATGTCTCTCTCCCACTCCATCACTCGCTTTCTGTCTCCATCTCTCTCTCTCTGTCTTCTTCCCTCTCTCTCTGTCTCCATTTCTCTCTGTCTCCATCACTCTCTCTCTCTCTCCATCACTCTCTCTCTTTCTCCATCACTCTCTCTTTCTCCATCACTCACCCTCTGTCTCCATCTCTCTCTCTGTCTCCCACTGTTACTGTCTCCATCACTCTCTCTGTCTTCATCACTCTCTCTCTGTCTCCATCTCTCTCTCCGTCTCCATCACTCTGTCTATCTCCATTTCTCTCTCCGTCTCCATCACTCTCTCTGTCTCCATCACTCTCTCTGTCTTCATCACTCTCTCTCTGTCACCATCTCTCTCTCTCCATCTCCATCACTCTCTCTGTCTCCATCTCTCTCTCTCTGTCTCCATCTCTGTCTCCATCACTTTCTCTCTCTCACTCCATCACTCTCTCCGTCTCAGTCACTCTGTCTCCATCTCTCTCTCTCTCTCTCTCTTTCTCCATCTCTCTCTGTCTTCATCACTCTCTCTTTGTCTCCATCACACTCTCTGTCTCCATTTCTCTCTCCATCTCCATCTCCATCACTCTCTCCGTCTCCATCAATCTATCTCCATCGCTCTCTCTGTCTCCATCTCTCTCTCTCTGTCTCCCTCTGTTGCTGTCTTTCTCTCTCTCTCTGTGTCTCCATCACTCTCTCTGTCTCCATCACTCTCACTCTGTCTCCATCTCTCACTCTCTCTGTCTCCATCTCTCTCTGTGTCTCCATCACTCTCTCTCTCTGTCTCCATCTCTCTCTCTCTCTGTCTCCACCACTCTCTCTGTGTCTCTATCTCTTTCCATCTCCATCACTCTCTCTCCATCACTCTCTCTGTCTCCATCATTCTCTCTGTCTCCATCACTCTCTCTCTCTCTCTGTCTCCCTCTGTTGCTGTCTTTCTCTCTCTCTCTGTGTCTCCATCACTCTCTCTGTGTCTCTATCACTCTCTCTGTCTCCATCTCTCTCTCTCTGTCTCCATCACTCTCACTCTGTCTCCATCTCTCACTCTCTCTGTCTCCATCTCTCTCTCTCTCTGTCTCCATCACTCTCACTCTGTCTCCATCTCTCTCTCTCCATCACTCTCTCTGTCTCCATCATTCTCTATGTCTCCATCTCTCTCTCTTTCTCTGTCTCCATCTCTCTCTCTCTCTCTGTCTCCATCACTCTCTCTCTCTGTCTCCATCTCTCTCTCTCTGTCTCCATCACTCTCTCTCTGTCTCCATCTCTCTCTCTCTGTCTCCATCACTCTCTCTCTCTCTATCACTCTCTCTGGGTTCTTTCTCTGTTTGTCTCTGTCTCTCTCTCTCTGTCTGTCTCCATCTCTCTCTCTCTCTGTTTTTTTCCTCTGTCTCTATCTGTCTCTCTGTCTCTCCCTGTGTGTCTATCTCTCTTTGTCTCCCACTCTCTCTCTCTCTCTCTCTATCTCGGTCTCCATCTCACTCTCTCTCCGACTCTGCCTTTCTCTCTCTCTCTCTCTCTGTCTCTCTCTCTCTCTGTCCCCCTCAGTTGCAGAATGGTAATAGACACAGAAACGAGACCATTCAGCCTGCCGTGCCTATCCTGGCCAACCCCGGTATCCATCACACCACCATCTCCCCTCTTCCCTCTATTCCCACTCAGACCTCACTGCTTTAACCGAACGTAACCCAAACCACATGGCCGCACCAGGTCAGAAGGTTGGACAGAATATTTTTTAAAAAACAGCAAAGGATGACCAAACGAGGTTGGAGAAGTTAGGGCATGAGAGAAAGCTAGCCAGAAATGTAAAAGCAGATAATAAGAGTTTCCATTAAAAAAAATGAACAGACAAAACAAGTTAACAAAGTGAGTGTGGTTCCCGCAGCGAGGCCAACTGCAGAATGAATAACGTCGAATCGGGAAACAGCAGGTGAATTGAGCAGGGCAAGAGGAAATCAGGAAAGCGACAATCCCCAGGGAAGGAGATCGGAGTCAACTGTTGGCGCTGGGGACTGAGCAGGGCCTGACTCCTGATGGGCTCCATCCTTGGCTCTTAAGTAGCTCCTCTGAATCACCGATACCCCAGTGATTTAGGGGCTGGTGCCGTTGGACTGTCTCTCCTTTACTCAGAAAGCAGGAGAACGCCAGGCCAGTTAGCTCCGTAACCGTCACTGGGAAAACCCCTTCCTAGTTGCTGTTAAAGGCAGGTGGGTAAGTGTGAGGTAGTCCGACGGAGCCCAGGCGCTGGTGGGGGAGGAGGGGGGAAATCACATCGCACTCAGTTACCAGAGTTCTTTAAAGAGAGAAACGGGGAAACCAGTGGGTGTGTTTCTGTTGATTTGATGAGGTTGAAGGTTATTGTGGAAAGGCACAGCTTGTGGTGTAGGGAAGGGGGACACATTGGCACAGAGAGACGCTTGCCTGACTGACAGGGTCTTGTTCAGGGCCGACACGCTGTCCCGAGCAGTCAGCCCTGAGGCCGAAGCGACTCGATGAAGGTAGGGTCAAAGGTCGGGCCGCTACGTTTGCCGGTGGCCCGGGGGAGAGAGAGGTTGGAAGGTGTGCCGCGAAGGAGCCCTGATAGAGAGAGGGAGCGGTTCAGTGAGTTAGGAGAACGTTGCGGGAAAGGGTGAAGTTTGCCAGGAAGGGTTTCTGAAAAAAAAAAGCACAGCCCGTTATCCAAACGGTGAGAGGTTGCAGAGCTGAGAGCCGCAGAGGGATCTGGGTGTCCGAGTACATGACTCGCACAAGGGCAGTGCGCAGCTCCGACAAGTGTTCAGCAAAACTCCGAGGGTGTTGGGGTTCATTGCAAAGGGACGTTGAAACACAAGAGGAGGGAGGTGATGCTGCCGTTATGGAGGATGGCGGTGAGAGCAGCCCGGCCGGAGGACCGCACTGGTCACCTCGTATAAGGAATGAAAGAACTGGGATGGAGACGGATCAGAGAAGGTGATCCCGGGAACGAGCAGATTAATTTTCAAGGAAAGGTTGGGGTGCGGAAGTGTCAGAGCTGACTGGAACGGAACATCTAAGACCCTGAGAGGAGGATGGAGGGAGAATGTGAAGTGGGGAGGGGGGGGTTCCTTCTGTAGCACATCAGGGGGTCCCTGTTTAAACAAAGAGGAAGAGTTTGCTTTCCCTTGAGTCTTTGGAATTCTCTGCCCCTCCCCGCGAGGTGGGAAGGCAGAGTGTTTTTCAGGTACATTTAAAGAAGAGGGTGTAAAGGAGGGAGCAGGATAAGTGGGTGGGTGCTCTCAGGGTTACGATCCAGTCAGCCGGGATCTTACCGAACCGGGCAGGGGTCAGGCTGGAGGGGAGGGGCCGAGTGGCCACCTGCTAACTCGTGTCCGATCCAGTCACCGCCTGGAGGGATGGTGGATGGGGGGAAGGGAGGGGGCAACGACCTGAAGCCCTCTCCAGCCCCTGGGTATCCTTCCCGGGTGAGCCCTTTCAAAAGGAGTGCACTTTCCACTGTGTTCATTCCTGGTGCCAGTGAGAGAGCTCCCTGCCCCCCCCCTCAACCCCCAATCCCCCCCCCCCCCTCTGTCAGTCCGTCTCTGTCTCCCCCTTCTGTCTCTCTTTTGCCACTCTCTCCCTATCTTGCTGTCTTCTCTCTCCCTCTCTCTGTCTCCCTTTCTCTCTGTGTCTCTCTCCCTGCCTTTTTTGTCTCTGTCTATCTCTCTCTGTGTCTATCTGTCTCTGTGTCTGTCTCTGTCTCCACCCTCTGTCTCTTTTCTGCCACTCTCTCTGTCTCTTTCTCTCTCTCTCCCTCTCTCTGTCTCCCTTTCTCTCTGTATCACTCTCCCTGCCTTTCTCTCATCATGTCTCTCTCTCTCTCCCTCTCTCTGTCTCCCTTTCTCTCTCTCTCTCTCTCTCTCTGTCTCTCTCACTCTCTCTCCTTCTCCCATTCTGTCTCCCTCTCTCTCTCTATGTCCGTCTCTCGCTCTCTGTCTCACTCTCTCTCTCTGTCTGTCTCTATCTCTCTCTCTCACTCTCTCTCCCTCTCCCATTCTATGTCTCCCTCTCTCACTTTCTCATTCTCTCTCTCTGTCTCTCACTCTCTCTGTCTCTCTCACTCTCTCTCCCACTCCCTTTCTATGTCTCCGTCTCTCTCTCTCTCTCATTCTCCCTCTGTCTCTCACTCCCTCTCACTCTCTCTCTGTCTCTCTGTCTGTCTCTGTCTATCTCTCTCTCTCTGTCTCTCTCTCTCACTCTCTCTCTCTCTCTATCTGTCTCTCTCTATCTGTCTCTCTCTCACTCTCTCTCTCTGTCTGTCTCTGTCTATCTCTCTCTCTCATTCTCTCTCCCTCTCCTATTCAATGTCTCCCTCTCTCACTTTCTCATTCTCTCTCTCTCTCTCACTCTCTCTGTCACTCTCACTCTCTCTCCCACTCCCTTTCTATGTCTCCCTCTCTCACTCTCTCATTCTCTCTCTCTGTCTCTCACTCCCTCTCACTCTCTCTCTGTGTCTCTTTGTCTGTCTCTGTCTATCTCTCTCTCTCTCTGTCTCTCTCTCTCTGTATTCCTCCTCACCACCTGTCCAACTCCCCCCCCCCCCCCCCGGCTGCTCCCACAGGGAGGAGGGAACACACGATCTCGCCGTGACCACTCTGACACTCTCTGGTCACCTTGTAAGGCCATGGCTACAGCTCCTGGAGAATGTGATGACATGGCGGATATACCAGCCTGGGAGCTGGAGGAGATGCCCAGCCCCGAGGGCGGCACTGGGAGACGCTCTGCTAAGGGGTTATATAAAGCCTAGCCTGCAGCACCTGCACTCCCCCCCCCTCCCCTCCCCGCGACCTTCTCTGTTACCCCGTTGGCCACAGTCCAGGGTTCCACAGCAATGCCGAGAGCTCAGGTTCAGGAGCTGTTTAACAGCTGGCTCCTTCCCGGTCACATTCCACAATCTTCCACACACTGCCTGTCTAGGAAGCTTCTCTCCCACTGCCATGGCTCACTCACAACTTCGCTTATTGCTATGTCAACAGTCACGTTGCAGTTCCAAGCTGCAGGCTCTAGGTAGCACTGTACATGTACTCCTCTCTCTCTCTCTCACTTAATCCCTTTGTATCCCTCTCCTTCCCCTTCTCTCTCTCTGTGTCCCTCCATGTCTCTCACTTTCCTCTCTCTTTCTGTCTCACTCCCTGTTCCTCTCGGTCTCTCATTTTCACCCCCTCTCTCTCTGTGTCCCTCTGTGTCTCTCACATTCCCCCTCTCACTCCCTCTCCCCGTCCATGTAACATGGCCGATCCACCCTAACCTACACACCCCTGAACACTATGGGCAATGTAACATGGCCGATCCACCCTAACCTACACACCCCTGAACACTATGGGCAATGTAACATGGCCGATCCACCCTAACCTACACACCCCTGAACACTATGGGCAATGTAACATGGCCGATCCACCCTAACCTACACATCCCTGAGCACTATGGGCAATGTAACATGGCCGATCCACCCTAACCTACACACCCCTGAACACTATGGGCAATGTAACATGGCCGATCCACCCTAACCTACACACCCCTGAACACTATGGGCAATGTAACATGGCCGATCCACCCTAACCTACACACCCCTGAACACTATGGGCAATGTAACATGGCCGATCCACCCTAACCTACACACCCCTGAACACTATGGGCAATGTAACATGGCCGATCCACCCTAACCTACACACCCCTGAGCACTATGGGCAATGTAACATGGCCGATCCACCCTAACCTACACACCCCTGAACACTATGGGCAATGTAACATGGCCGATCCACCCTAACCTACACACCCTGAACACTATGGGCAATGTAACATGGCCGATCCACCCTAACCTACACACCCCTGAACACTATGGGCAATGTAACATGGCCGATCCACCCTAACCTACACACCCCTGAACACTATGGGCAATGTAACATGGCCGATCCACCCTAACCTACACACCCCTGAACACTATGGGCAATGTAACATGGCCGATCCACCCTAACCTACACACCCCTGAGCAATATGGGCAATGTAACATGGCCGATCCACCCTAACCTACACACCCTGAACACTATGGGCAATGTAACATGGCCGATCCACCCTAACCTACACACCCCTGAACACTATGGGCAATGTAACATGGCCGATCCACCCTAACCTACACACCCCTGAACACTATGGGCAATGTAACATGGCCGATCCACCCTAACCTACACACCCCTGAACACTATGGGCAATGTAACATGGCCGATCCACCCTAACCTACACACCCCTGAACACTATGGGCAATGTAACATGGCCGATCCACCCTAACCTACACACCCCTGAGCACTATGGGCAATGTAACATGGCCGATCCACTCTAACCTACACACCCCTGAACACTATGGGCAATGTAACATGGCCGATCCACCCTAACCTACACACCCCTGAGCACTATGGGCAATGTAACATGGCCGATCCACCCTAACCTACACACCCCTGAGCACTATGGGCAATGTAACATGGCCGATCCACCCTAACCTACACACCCCTGAACACTATGGGCAATGTAACATGGCCGATCCACCCTAACCTACACACCCCTGAACACTATGGGCAATGTAACATGGCCGATCCACCCTAACCTACACACCCCTGAACACTATGGGCAATGTAACATGGCCGATCCACCCTAACCTACACACCCCTGAACACTATGGGCAATGTAACATGGCCGATCCACCCTAACCTACACACCCCTGAACACTATGGGCAATGTAACATGGCCGATCCACCCTAACCTACACACCCCTGAACACTATGGGCAATGTAACATGGCCGATCCACCCTAACCTACACACCCCTGAACACTATGGGCAATGTAACATGGCCGATCCACCCTAACCTACACACCCCTGAACACTATGGGCAATGTAACATGGCCGATCCACCCTAACCTACACACCCCTGAACACTATGGGCAATGTAACATGGCCGATCCACCCTAACCTACACACCCCTGAACACTATGGGCAATGTAACATGGCCGATCCACCCTAACCTACACACCCCTGAACACTATGGGCAATGTAACATGGCCGATCCACCCTAACCTACACACCCCTGAACACTATGGGCAATGTAACATGGCCGATCCACCCTAACCTACACACCCCTGAACACTATGGGCAATGTAACATGGCCGATCCACCCTAACCTACACACCCCTGAACACTATGGGCAATGTAACATGGCCGATCCACCCTAACCTACACACCCCTGAACACTATGGGCAATGTAACATGGCCGATCCACCCTAACCTACACACCCCTGAGCACTATGGGCAATGTAACATGGCCGATCCACCCTAACCTACACACCCCTGAACACTATGGGTAATGTAACATGGCCGATCCACCCTCACTCAGAGATAGGGAGGGGGTGTAGAGGGTTACAGAGATAGGGAGGGGGTGTAGAGGGTTACAGAGATAGGGAGGGGGTGTAGCGGGGGTTACAGGGACAGGGAGGGGGTGTAGGGGGTTACAGAGATAGGGAGGGGGTGTAGGGGATTACAGGGATAGGGAGGGGGTGTAGCGGGTTACAGAGATAGGGAGGGGGTGTAGGGAGTTACAGAGATAGGGAGGGGGTGTAGGGGGTTATAGAGATAGAGAGAGGGTGTAGGGGGTTACAGAGATAGGGAGGAGATGTAGTGGGGTTACCAAGATAGGGAGGGGGTGTAGTGGGTTACAGAGATCGGGAGGGTGTATAGGGTGTTACAGAGATAGGGAGGGGGTGTAGGGGGGTTACAGAGAGAGGGAGGCGGTGTAGCGGGGTTACAGGGATAGGGAGGGGGTGTAGGGGATTACAGAGAGTGGGAGGGGGTGTAGTGGGGTTATAGAGATAGGGAGGGGGTGTAGGGGGTGACAGAGATAGCGAGGGGGTGTAGACGGTTACAGAAACAGGGAGGGGGTGTAGGAGGTTACAGAGATAGGGAGGGGGTAAAGGGGGGTTATAGAGATAGGGAGGGTGTGTAGGGGGTTACAGAGACAGGGAGGGGGTGTAGGAAGTTACAGGGATAGGGTGGGGGTGTAGGGCGTTACAGAGATAGGGAGGGGGTGTAGGGGGTTACAGGGATAGGGAGGGGATGTAGGGCGTTACAGGGATAGGGAGGGGGTGTAGGGGGTTACAGAGGTAGGGAGAGGGTGTAGGGGGGTTACAGAGAGAGGGAGGGGGTGTAGGGGGGTTACAGGGATAGGGAGGGGGTGTAGGGTGTTACAGAGATAGGGAGGGGGTGTAGTGGGGTTATAGAGATAGGGAGGGGGTGTAGGGGGTGACAGAGATAGGGAGGGGGTGTAGGGGGTTACAGAGAGAGGGAGGGGGTGTAGGGGGGTTACAGGGATAGGGAGGGGGTGTGGGGTTATAGAGATAGGGAGGGGGTGTAGGGGGTGACAGAGATAGCGAGGGGGTGTAGACAGTTACAGAGATAGGGAGGGGGTGTAGGGGGTTACAGGGATATGGAGGGGGTGTAGGGGGTTACAGAAACAGGGAGGGGATGTAGGGGGTTACAAGGATAGGGAGGGGGTGTAGGAGGGTTACAGAGATAGGGAGGGGGTGTAGGGGGTTACAGAGATAGGGAGGGAGTGTAGAGGGGTTACAGGGATAGGGAGGGGGTGTAGGGGGTTACAGAGATAGGGAGGGGGTGTAGGGGGTTACAGGGATAGGGAGGGGATGTAGGGCGTTACAGGGATAGGGAGGGGGTGTAGGGGGGTTACAGAGAGAGGGAGGGGGTGTAGGAGGGTTACAGAGATAGGGAGGGGGTGTAGGGGGTTACAGAGATAGGGAGGGAGTGTAGAGGGGTTACAGGGATAGGGAGGGGGTGTAGGGGGTTACAGAGATAGGGAGGGGGTGTAGGGGGTTACAGGGATAGGGAGGGGATGTAGGGCGTTACAGGGATAGGGAGGGGGTGTAGGGGGGTTACAGAGAGAGGGAGGGGGTGTAGGGGGGTTACAGGGATAGGGAGGGGGTGTAGGGTGTTACAGAGATAGGGAGGGGGTGTAGTGGGGTTATAGAGATTGGGAGGGGGTGTAGGGGGTGACAGAGATAGCGAGGGGGTGTAGACAGTTACAGAGATAGGGAGGGGGTGTAGGGGGTTACAGGGATATGGAGGGGGTGTAGGGGGTTACAGAAACAGGGAGGGGGTGTAGGAGGTTACAGAGACAGGGAGGGGGTATAGGGGGTTACAGAGATAGGGAGGGGGTGTAGGGGGTTACAGAGACAGGGAGGGTGTGTAGGGGGGTTACAGAGATAGGGAGGGGGTGTAGGGGGGTTACAGAGATAGGGAGGGGGTGTGGGGGTTACAGAGATAGGGAGGGGGTGTAGGGGGTTACAGAGATAGGGAGGGAGTGTAGAGGGGTTACAGAGATAGGGAGGGGGTGTAGGGGGTTACAGAGATAGGGAGGGGGTGTAGGGGGGTTACAGGGATAGGGAGGGGGTGTAGGGGGTTACAGAGATAGGGAGGGGGTGTAGGGGGTTACAGAGACAGGGAGGGGGTGTAGGGGGTTACAGGGATAGGGAGGGGGTGTAGGGGGTTACAGAGACAGGGAGGGGGTGTAGGGGGGTTACAGAGATAGGGAGGGGGTGTAGGGGGTTACAGGGACAGGGAGGGGGTGTAGGGGGTTACAGAGATAGGGAGGGGGTGTAGGGGGTTACAGGGATAGGGAGGGGGTGTAGGGGGGTTACAGAGATAGGGAGGGGGTGTAGGGGGTTACAGGGATAGGGAGGGGGGTGTAGGGGGTTACAGAGACAGGGAGGGGGTGTAGGGGGTTACAGAGATAGGGAGGGGGTGTAGTGGGGTTACAGAGATAGGGAGGGGGTGTAGGGGGGTTACAGAGATAGGGAGGGGGTGTAGGGGGTTACAGAGATAGGGAGGGGGTGTAGGGAGTTACAGAGATAGGGAGGGGGTGTAGGGGGTTATAGAGATAGAGAGAGGGTGTAGGGGGTTACAGAGATAGGGAGGAGATGTAGTGAGGTTACCAAGATAGGGAGGGGGTGTAGCGGGTTACAGAGATCGGGAGGGTGTATAGGGTGTTACAGAGATAGGGAGGGGGTGTAGGGGGGTTACAGAGAGAGGGAGGCGGTGTAGCGGGGTTACAGGGATAGGGAGGGGGTGTAGGGGATTACAGAGAGTGGGAGGGGGTGTAGTGGGGTTATAGAGATAGGGAGGGGGTGTAGGGGGTGACAGAGATAGGGAGGGGGTAAAGGGGGGTTATCGAGATAGGGAGGGTGTGTAGGGGGTTACAGAGACAGGGAGGGGGTGTAGGAAGTTACAGGGATAGGGTGGGGGTGTAGGGGGTTACAGAGATAGGGAGGGGGTGTAGGGGGTTACAGGGATAGGGAGGGGATGTAGGGTGTTACAGGGATAGGGAGGGGGTGTAGGGGGTTACAGAGGTAGGGAGGGGGTGTAGGGGGGTTACAGAGAGAGGGAGGGGGTGTAGGGGGGTTACAGGGATAGGGAGGGGGTGTAGGGTGTTACAGAGATAGGGAGGGGGTGTAGTGGGGTTATAGAGATAGGGAGGGGGTGTAGGGGGTGACAGAGATAGGGAGGGGGTGTAGGGGGTTACAGAGAGAGGGAGGGGGTGTAGGGGGGTTACAGGGATAGGGAGGGGGTGTAGGGTGTTACAGAGATAGGGAGGGGGTGTAGTGGGGTTATAGAGATAGGGAGGGGGTGTAGGGGGTGACAGAGATAGCGAGGGGGTGTAGACAGTTACAGAGATAGGGAGGGGGTGTAGGGAGTTACAGGGATATGGAGGGGGTGTAGGGGGTTACAGAAACAGGGAGGGGGTGTAGGAGGTTACAGAGACAGGGAGGGGGTATAGGGGGTTACAGAGATAGGGAGGGGGTGTAGGGGGGGTTACAGAGATAGGGAGGGGGTGTAGGGGGTTACAGAGACAGGGAGGGGGTGTAGGGGGGTTACAGAGATAGGGAGGGGGTGTAGGGGGGTTACAGAGATAGGGAGGAGGTGTCGGGGCTGGAGATGTGTGAGTAATGGATGGGCAAAAATGCCAGGCCAGAATTAGATTTAGAGTCTTCTGTTCACACTAACCCTACTGTTAATATGTAGTGCCATCTCCTGGACACTACTCAGCACTGACCCTCCCACAGTGCGGGGCTCCCTCGGCGCTGACCCTCCCACAGTGCGGGCCTCCCTCGGCGCTGACCCTCTCACAGTGCGGGGCTCCCTCGGCGCTGACCCTCCCACAGTGCGGGGCTCCCACGGCGCTGACCCTCCCACAGTGCGGGGGTCCCTCGGCGCTGACCCTCCACAGTGCGGGGCTCCCTCGGCGCTGACCCTCCCACAGTGCGGGGGTCCCTCGGCGCTGACCCTCCCACAGTGCGCGGGTCCCTCGGCGCTGACCCTCCCACAGTGCGGGGCTCCCTCGGCGCTGACCCTCCCACAGTGCGGGGCTCCCTCGGCGCTGACCCTCCCACAGTGCGGGGCTCCCTCGGCGCTGACCCTCCCACAGTGCGGGGCTCCCTCGGCGCTGACCCTCCCACAGTGCGGGGCTCCCTCGGTGCTGACCCTCCCACAGTGCGGGGCTGCCTCGGTGCTGACCCTCCCACAGTGCGGGGCTCCCTCGGCGCTGACCCTCCCACAGTGCGGGGCTCCCTCGGCGCTGACCCTCCCACAGTGCGGGGCTCCCTCGGCGCTGACCCTCCCACAGTGCGGGGCTCCCTCGGTGCTGACCCTCCCACAGTGCGGGGCTGCCTCGGTGCTGACCCTCCCACAGTGCGGGGCTCCCTCGGCGCTGACCCTCCCACAGTGCGGAGCTCCCTCGGCGCTGACCCTCCCACAGTGCGGGGCTCCCTCGGTGCTGACCCACCTATCCTTGTGGACCCAGTGCTCCCAGTGTCGGGTCTGTGGGATGTCCGGTCTCTGAACTCTGTGTCTTTCCCCACAGTTGGTGACAAGGTGCCAGCTGACATCAGGATCATCAAGATCATCTCCACCACCCTGCGGGTCGATCAGTCCATCCTGACAGGTAAGTACTGCCCTGTCCAACCCATGGTGTCACCCAGCATGGCACCCTGCAGAGCCCTGGGCAATCAGACTGTGTTCATCACCCCGACCTCACCGTGTCCCCACCCCGACCTCACCCTGACCCCACCCTGACCCACCCCGACCTCACTCCGACCTCACCCTGACCCAGCCTGACCCACCCCGACCTCACCCTGACCCACACCGACCTTACCCTAACCAAACTCTGACCCCACCCCAACCTCACCCTGACCCACCCCGACCTTACTCTAACCTCACTCTGACCCCACCCCAACCTCACCCTGACCCACCCCGACCTTACCCTAACCTCACTCTGACCCCACCCCGACCTCACCCTGACCCACCCCGACCTCACCCTGACCCACCCCGAACTCACCCCGACCTCACCCTGACCCACACCGACCTCACCCTGACCTCACTCTGACCTCACCCTGACCTCACTCTGACCTCACCCTGACCCACCCCGACCCACCCCGACCTCACCCCGACCTAACTCTGACCCACCCCGACCTCACCCTGACCCACACCGACCTCACCCTGACCTCACCCCGAGCTCACTCTGACCTCACCCTGACCCACGCCAACCTCACCCTGACCCACACTGACCTCACCCTGACCTCACTCCGACCTCACCCTGACCCAACCCGACCTTACCCTAACCTCACTCTGACCCCACCCCAACCTCACCCTGACCCACCCCGACCTCACTCTGACCCACCCCGACCTCACCCTGACCCCACCCCAACCTCACCCTGACCCACACCGACCTCACCCTGACCCCACCCTGACCCACCCCGACCTCACTCCGACCTCACCCTGACCCAGCCTGACCCACCCCGACCCATCCCGACCTCACCCTAACCTCACCCTGACCCACACCGACCTCACCCTGACCCACCCCGACCTCACCCTAACCTCACCCTGACCCATACCGACCTCACCCTGACCCACCCCGACCTCACCCCAACCTCACTCTGACCCACCCCGACCTCACCCCGACCTCACTCTGACCCACCCTGACCCACCCCGATCTCACCCTGACCCACCCCGACCTCACCGTGTCCCCACCCCGACCTCACCCTGACCCACACCAACCTCACCCTGACCCCACCCTGACCCACCCGACCTCACTCCGACCCCACCCTGACCCACCCGACCTCACCCTGACCACCCCGAGCTCACCCCGATCTCACCCTGACCCACCCCGATCTCACCCTGACCCACCCCGATCTCACCCTGACCCACACCGACCTCACCCTGACCCACCCCGACCTCACCCTGACCTCACTCTGACTTAGCCCTGTCTCCAACCCGACCTCACACCAACCTCACTCTGACCTCACCCCAACCTCACTCTGACCTCACCCTGACCCACACCAACCTCACCTGACCCACACTGACCTCACTCCGACCTCACCCTGACTCACACCGATCTCACCCTGACCCCACCCTGACCCATCCCGACCTCACTCTGACCTACACCGTCCTCACCCTGACCCACCCCGACCTCACTCTGACCCCATCCCGACCTTACCCTGACCCACACCGACCTCACCCTGACCCCACCCCGACCTTACACTGACCTACACCGTCCTCACCCTGACCCACCTCGACCTCACCCTGACCTCACTCTGACCTCACCCTGACCCACTCCGTCCTCACCCTGACCCACCCCGACCTCACCCCGACCTAACTCTGACCCACCCCGACCTCACCCTGACCCACACCGACCTCACCCTGACCTCACCCCGAGCTCACTCTGACCTCACCCTGACCCACACCAACCTCACCCTGACCCACACTGACCTCACCCTGACCTCACTCCGACCTCACCCTGACCCACCCCGACCTTACCCTAACCTCACTCTGACCCCACCCCGACCTCACTCTGACCCACCCCGAACTCACCCCGACCTCACCCTGACCCCACCCCAACCTCACCCTGACCCACACCGACCTCACCCTGACCCCACCCTGACCCACCCCGACCTCACTCCGACCTCACCCTGACCCAGCCTGACCCACCCCGACCTTAACCCAACCCACCCCAACCTCACCCTAACCTCACCCTGACCCACACCGACCTCACCCTGACCCACCCCGACCTCACCCCAACCTCACTCTGACCCACCCCGACCTCACCCCGACCTCACTCTGACCCACCCTGACCCACCCCGATCTCACCCTGACCCACCCCGACCTCACCGTGTCCCCACCCCGACCTCACCCTGACCCACACCAACCTCACCCTGACCCCACCCTGACCCCACCCTGACCCACCCCGACCTCACTCCGACCCCACCCTGACCCACCCTGACCCACCCGACCTCACTCCGACCCCACCCTGACCCACCCGACCTCACCCTGACCACCCCGACCTCACCCCGACCTCACCCTGACCCACACCGACCTCACCCTGACCCACCCCGACCTCACCCTGACCCACACCGATCTCACCCTGACCCACCCCGACCTCACCCTGACCTCACTCTGACTTAGCCCTGTCCCCAACCCGACCTCACACCAACCTCACTCTGACCTCACCCCAACCTCACTCTGACCTCACCCTGACCCACACCAACCTCACCTGACCCACACTGACCTCACTCCGACCTCACCCTGTCTCACACCGATCTCACCCTGACCCCACCCTGACCCATCCCGACCTCACTCTGACCTACACCGTCCTCACCCTGACCCACCCCGACCTCACTCTGACCCCATCCCGACCTTACCCTGACCCACACCAACCTCACCCTGACCCCACCCCGACCTTACCCTGACCTACACCGTCCTCACCCTGACCCACCCCGACCTCACCCTGACCTCACTCTGACCTCACCCTGACCCACTCCGTCCTCACCCCGACCTCACTCTGACCTCACCCTGACCCACCCCGACCTCACCCCGACCTAACTCTGACCCACCCCGACCTCACCCTGACCCACCCCGACCTCACCCTGACCCACACCGACCTCACCCTGACCTCACCCCGAGCTCACTCTGACCTCACCCTGACCCACACCAACCTCATCCTGACCTCACTCCGACCTCACCCTGACCCACACCGATTTCACCCTGACCCCACCCTGACCCATCCCGACCTCACGCTGACCTACACCATCCTCACCCTGACCCACCCCGACCTCACTCTGACCCCATCCCGACCTCACCCTGACCCACACCGACCTCACCCCGACCTCACTCTGACCCCATCCCGACCTTACCCTGACCTACACCGTCCTCACCCTGACCCACCACGACCTCACCCTGACCTCACTCTGACCTCACCCTGACCCACTCCGTCCTCACCCCGTCCTCACCCTGACCCCACCCTGACCCACCCCGACCTCACCCCGACCCCACCCTGACCCACCCCGACCTCACCCCAACCTCACTCTGACCCCACCCCAACCTCACCCTGACCTCACCCCGACCTCACTCTGACCCCATCCCGACCTCACCCTGACCCACACCGACGCCACCCTGACCTCACCCTGACCCACCCCGACCTCACCCCCAACCTCACTCTGACCGCACCCCGACCTCACCCTGACCTCACCCCGACCTCACTCTGACCCCACCCTGACCTCACCCTGACCCACACCGACCTCACCCTGACCCACACCGACCTCACCCTGACCCACACTGACCTCACCCTGACCTCACTCTGACCCCATCCTGCCTTCAATCTGACCTCGTCCCATCATCATCCTGACCTGTCTGACCTCGCCATGACTCCACCCTGTTCTCACCCTGACCTCTCCTTGACATCACTCTGACCCCTTCCTGACCTCATACTGACCCCACACCACCCACACCCTGACCTCACCCTCACCTCAACCCGACCTCACTCGGACGCCACCATGACCTCAGTCTGACCTCACCCTCACCTCGACTTCACCCTGACCCCACCCTACCTCGACCTCACCCCTCCCTCATCATGATCCCACCCTGACCTCACTCTGACATCACCTCATCCCACCCTGACCACCCCACCCTCACCCTGTCCTCACTTTGACCCCACACTGACCTCACTCTGTCCTCATGCTGACTTCACATTGACCCCATTCTGTCCCCACTTTGACCTCAGTCTGACCCCACACTGACCCCAATGTCCTCACTCTGACCTCAGTCTGACTCCACTCTGACCCCACACTGACCCCACTGTCCTCACTCTGACCCCACTCTGACCTCACTCTGTCCTTATTGAGATCAGTCTGACCCCACTCTGACCTCAGCCCGACCCCACTCCGACATGAGCCTGACACCCCCCACCCCATTGGCCGCCGGCAGTGCATGTCCTCGCCCCCCCGCCCGGCTCTGCCCAACCCCAGCTCCCCATTGCTGTTAAAGTGCCGCTCCCTCTGATGAGTCCCTTTGGATTAACACCGGGCAGGGACGGTGGGGGTGTGGGCCTAGCTGCCCCTGGGTCAGGGGCTTGTGGGTTCCAAACGCCACCCCCCCCTCCCCTTCCTGACGGCTCCCTCCCGGGATTGAGAGCGAAACCCACAGTGAGAGTCACGGAGAGATGGGTGGGGTGCTCTGACCTCTGACCTACACGTGACTCCAGGCCGGCGGCTGGGCCCAGCCAGCGAGCCTGTGTTGGGGGTGGGGGTGGGGAACGTGAGCGGGTCTCGGTCAAGCGGCACCCCCCCCCCCCTTGCTGACTTGCTGCTTCTTTCCATTTGCGCCAAGGCGAGTCGGTATCGGTCATCAAGCACACCGACCCCGTGCCAGACCCTCGAGCTGTGAACCAGGACAAGAAGAACATGCTGTTCTCCGTGAGTCACCGCGGCGACGCCCGCTCTGCGCCGTGAACTCCCTCCCTCGCCCCCACCCACCGGCTGGGTCACTCTAGCCCCTTCCCATCACCAGCTCGCGGAAGGGCCAGGCCCCGAAGGAATCGAAAGATTCCCGAAACGGACCGCGGGCTGCGACCGACGCTC
>NW_026868554.1:0-37768 GCF_020745735.1 Hemiscyllium ocellatum | reverse complement strand
TAACTCCCTATCTCTGTAACTCCCTCCCTATCTCTGTAACTCCCTCCCTATCTCTGTAACTCCCTCCCTATCTCTTTAATTCCCTCCCTATCTCTGTAACTCCCTATCTCTGTAACACCCTCCCTATCTCTGTAACCCCCTCCCTATCTCTGTAACCCCCTGCCTATCTCTGTAACCCCCTCCCTATCTCTGTAACTCCCTATCTCTTTAATTCCCTCCCTATCTCTGTAACTCCCTATCTCTGTAACTCCCTCCCTATCTCTGTAACCCCCCCCTATCTCTGTAACCCCCTCCCTATCGCTGTAACCCCCTCCCTATCTCTGTAACCCCCTGCCTATCTCTGCAACTCCCTCCCTATCTCTTTAATTCCCTCCCTATCTCTTTAATTCCCTCCCTATCTCTGTAACTCCCTCCCTATCTCTGTAACTCCTTATCTCTGTAATCCCCTCCCTATCTCAGACACATACACATTCTCACACACACACAGACACATAAACGCACAAACACTCTCACACACACGCACACACACTCTCACGCACACACACACACACACACGCACTCACACACACAGACACTCCTCACACACTCTCACACACGCACAGACACACACACGCACACACACTCTCACACACACGCAGACACTCCTCACACACTCTCACACACGCACACACACACACACGCACACTCTCACACACACACAGACACTCTCACACACTCTCACACACGCACAGACACACACACGCACACACACTCTCACACACCACACGCACACACAGACACTCCTATACTCACACACTCACACACACTCTCACACACACATAGACACACACACTCACACAGACACCCACACACACGCAAACACACACACATTCACACACACGCACGCACGCACACACACTCTCTCATGCACACACTCTCACACACACAAACACAGCCACACGCACACACACAGACGCTTCTCTCTCACACACACACCCACACTCTCACACACACACACACAGACATTCCTACACACACACGCTCTCACACACATGCACACGCACACACACCCACTCTCTCACACACACACACTCTCTCTCTCACACACACACACACACACACACACACACACACACACACACACACACTTTCTCACACTCACATACCCACCCCAGACAGACAGACAAAGACCCACATGCACACATATATATTTGTGGGGTGAATTTGTACTTGCAGGGTTACATTGTACTTTGCTCAAAAAACTGCATGAATCCATGTAGAACTCCGTAATCTCTGTAACTACCTCCCTATCTCTGTAACTACCTCCCTATCTCTGCAACTCCCTCCCTATCTCTGTAACTCCCTCCCTATCTCTGTAATCCCCTCCCTATCTCTGCAACTCCCTCCCTATCTCTGTAACTCCCTCCCTATCTCTTTAGTTCCCTCCCTATCTCTGTAACTCCCTCCCTATTTCTGTAACCCCCTCCCTATCTCTGTAACTCCTTATCTCTGTAATCCCCTTCCTATCTCTGCAAACTCCTCCCTATCTCTGTAACCCTCCCTATCTCTGGGATTCCCTCCCTATCTCTGTAACCCCCTACCTATCTCTGTCACCCCTCCCTATCTCTGTAACTCCCTCCCTATCTCTGGGATTCCCTCCCTATCTCTGTAACCCCCTCCCTATCTCTGTAACTCCTTATCTCTGTAATCCCCTTCCTATCTCTGCAACTCCCTCCCTATCTCTGTAACCCCCTCCCTATCTCTGGGATTCCCTCCCTATCTCTGTAACCCCCTCCCTATCTCTGTCACCCCCTCCCTATCTCTGTAACTCCCTCCCTATCTCTGTAACTCCCTCCCTATCTCTGTAACTCCCTTCCTATCTCTGTAACTCCCTCCCTATCTCTGTAACGACCTCCCTATCTCTGTAACCCCCTGCCTATCTCTGTAACCCCCTCCCTATCTCTGTAACACCCTCCCTATCTCTGTCACCCCCTCCCTATCTCTGTAACTCCCTCCCTATCTCTGTAACTCCCTCCCTATCTCTGTAACTCCCTTCCTATCTCTGTAACCCCTCCCTATCTCTGTAACACCCTCCCTATCTCTTTAATTCCCTCCCTATCTCTGTAACCCCCTCCCTATCTCTGTAATCCCCTCCCTATCTCTGTAACTCCCTCCCTATCTCTTTAATTCCCTCCCTATCTCTGTAACTCCCTATCTCTGTAACTCCCTCCCTATCTCTGTAACTCCCTCCCTATCTCTGTAATCCCCTCCCTATCTCTGTAATCCCCTCCCTATCTCTGTAACCCTCCTCCCTATCTCTGTAACTCCCTTCCTATCTCTGTCACCCCCTCCCTATCTCTGTAACACCCTCCCTATCTCTGTAACTCCCTATCTCTATAACTCCCTCCCTATCTCTGTACCCCCTCCCTATCTCTGTAACTCCCTCCCTATCTCTGTAACCCCCTCCCTATCTCTGTAACTCCCTATCTCTGTAACTCCCTATCTCTGTAACCCCTCCCTATCTCTGTAACTCCCCATCTCTGTAACCCCTCCCTATCTCTGTAACTCCCTCCCTATCTCTGTAACCCCCTCCCTATCTCTGTAACACCCTCCCTATCTCTTTAATTCCCTCCCTATCTCTGTAACCCCCTCCCTATCTCTGTAATCCCCTCCCTATCTCTGTAACTCCCTCCCTATCTCTTTAATTCCCTCCCTATCTCTGTAACTCCCTATCTCTGTAACTCCCTCCCATCTTTGTAATCCCCTCCCTATCTCTGTAATCCCCTCCCTATCTCTGTAACCCTCCTCCCTATCTCTGTAACTCCCTTCCTATCTCTGTAACCCCCTCCCTATCTCTATAACTCCCTCCCTATCTCTGTAACCCCCTCCCTATCTCTGTAACTCCCTATCTCTGTAACTCCCTATCTCTGTAACCCCCTCCCTATCTCTGTAACTCCCCATCTCTGTAACCCCCTCCCTATCTCTGTAACTCCCTATCTCTATAACTCCCTCCCTATCTCTGTAACCCCCTCCCTATCTCTGTAACTCCCTATCTCTATAACTCCCTCCCTATCTCTGTAACCCCCTCCCTATCTCTGTAACTCCCTATCTCTGTAACTCCCTATCTCTGTAACCCCCTCCCTATCTCTGTAACCCCCTCCCCATCTCTGTAACCCCCTCCCTATCTCTGTAACTCCCTATCTCTGTAACCCCCTCCCTATCTCTGTGACCCCCCTCCCTATCTCTGTGACCCCCCTCCCTATCTCTGTAACCCCCTCCCTATCTCTGTAACTCCCTATCTCTGTAACCCCCTCCCTATCTCTGTAACCCCCTCCCTATCTCTGTAACTCCCTCCCTATCTCTGTAACCCCCTCCCTATCTCTGTAACCCCCTCCCTATCTCTGTGACCCCTCTCCAAACCCCAGCCTCTGGTGAATCCCTGATTCCCACTGGGGTCTCTGCCTTCAGCTGCCCAGGGGGTGGTGGGGGTGGGGGGTGTGTGGGTGGTCCTGAGCTCTGGAATCCCCCTCCCTGAATATCCACCTCTCTCTCTCCCCCCTCCCCCTCACTCTCCCTCCTCCCTCTCTCTCTGGGCTCCCTCTGCCCATCTATGATTGAGATGTTGGTCTCTGGTGTGTTTTGTGTCATCAGAGGTTACGGACCAGACCAGGTCAGTTCCCCCTGACCTCCTGGAGGGTGTTCTCAGTGGATTGCAGTTTCCTACCTGCCTGAGGGACGGTGGAAGGAGCAGGTGTCATTCTGAGACCCTACTTAGAGATGCTGGTGTTGGACCGGGATATACCCAGTTAAAAATCACTCAGCACCAGCTTATAGTCTGTCCTGAGAGCCGGGCTGTTTGTTATGAAGGACGATTTGTTTGAGGTTTGGCGGTTGTTTAATGGAGGTGTGGGGAAGGCTTTGGCGAGGGGCTCTCCCTCATTGGTAACGTGCTGCAGGCTAATGTAGCTGCCCGGCTCTCAGGGCAACTCCATACAACCCTGTCATGGTGGGCGCTGCAAGACGTGTCAGATTGTGGACATAGATATTATGCGTGGGAACACCTCCCACCTTGTACACAGCAGGTACTCATGTGACTCAGCCAGCGTTGTCCATCTTATACATTGCAGGCAAGGATGCCCGGAGGCATGGTACATTGGGGAAACCGAGCAAAGGCTACGACAACGGATGAATGGGCACCACACAACAATCAACAGACAGGAGGGTTCCCTCCCAGTTGGGGAACACTTCAGTGGTCCAGGACATTCAGCCTCGGACCTTCGGGTGACCATCCTCCAAGGTGGACTTCGGGACAGGCAGCAGAGGAAAGTGGCCGAGCAGAGGCTGTTAGCTAAGTTCGGTTCCCATAGGGAGGGCCTCAACCGGGACCTTGGTTCATGTCACACTACAGGTGATCACTATTGCACTACACACACACACACACAGATATTCCTACACACACACACTCTCACATACACACACACACACACACACACACACACACACACAGATATTCCTACACACACACACTCTCACATACACACACACACACACACACACACACACACACACACACACAGATATTCCTACACACACACACTCTCACATACACACAGACACAGGTACACACACAGACACAGACACATACAGACACTCCTCACACACTCTCACACACACACAGACACATACACACAGACACATGCAGACACTCCTCACACACACACACACACACAGACACTCACACACACACAGACACTCCTGACACACACACACATATACACACACAGACACTCCTCACACACACACACAGGCACATACACACACACAGACACTCCTCACACACACAGAGATACACACACATTCTCACACACACACAGACACATATACACACACACACACTCTCACACACACACACTCCTACACACACACTCTCACACACATTCTCGCACACACCCACACCCACACTCTCACGCACACGCACACACACAGACACTCCTACACACACACACACACACACACACACAGGCACTTCTATACACATACACATAGACACCCATGCATACTCTTACAGACACACACACACTCCCACACTCACACACGCACCCCCTCACAGACTTAAGACACTCTGCATTCACCACACACACACACACACACACACACCCCACCCCAGACAGACACACACAGACAAAGACAAAGACCCACATGCACACATATATGTTTGTGGGGTGACTTTGTACTTGCAGGGTTACATTGTACTTTGCTCAAAAACTGCAGGAATCCACGTAGTACTCCGTTATCTCACTTTTTAGATTAGAATCAGTTGAAACATCACGGCACAGACAGAGAACACAGGGGGCTAACGCCTTCAACATATTGTCTGGCTAACACCCATTGTTAACAGCTACCCCGAGAATGCAACTTTTAATAAAAGGTTTTGTGAAAGAGGTGAAACTTTCATGGTATTCGAACAGATGAAAGACTCACCAGACAATCAAGGTATTTTTCAGTGTATAATTTCAGTTACATCACACTGCAAATTTTTGTTAGAGATTCTGTGTTACGATCGAGCTCTCCACAATCACCTGTTGAAGGAGCGTCGCTCCGAAAGCTAGTGCTTCCAATGAAACCTGTTGGACTATAACCTGGTGTTGTGTGATTGTGAACTTCTGACACTGAGTTACGGTCTTTCTCACAGAGTGAGACAGGAGCAGGCACAGAGCTGTCAGTGAAAATGTTGCAATCACTTGGACAGTCTCTGAGCTCTCCTCTGTGGTTTTGTGGGTGAAATACTGTTTTTCACAGAATCCAGAAGCAACACTTAAACTATTCGTAAAATGTAGCCACACTAATCCCTCTCAGCAAACAAGGGCAGAGGGTCAGGGCTGAGGGTGTGGACACTGTCGGGGGGTCAGTGCTGAGGGAGTGGGCACTGTCGGGGGGTCAGGGCTGAGGGAGTGGGCACTGTCGGGGGGTCAGGGCTGAGGGAGTGGGCGCTGTCAGAGGGTCAGTGCTGAGGGAGCGCCGCACTGTCGGGGGGTCAGTGCTGAGGGAGTGGACACTGTCAGGGGGTCAGTGCTGAGGGAGTGGGCACTGTCGGAGGGTCAGTGCTGAGGGAGTGGGCACTGTCGGAGGGTCAGTGCTGAGGGAGTGGGCACTGTCGGGGGGTCAGGGCTGAGGGAGTGGGCACTGTCGGGGGCTCAGTGCTGAGGGAGTGCCGCACTGTCGGAGGGTCAGTGCTGAGGGAGTGCCGCACTGTCGGGGGGTCAGTGCTGAGGGAGTGGACATTGTTGGGGGCTCAGTGCTGAGGGAGTGCCGCACTGTCGGAGGGTCAGTGCTGAGGGAGTGGGCACTGTCGGAGAGTCAGGGCTGAGGGAGTGGGCACTTTCGGAGGGTCAGTGATGAGGGAGTGGGCACTGTCGGAGGGTCAGTGCTGAGGGAATGCCGCACTGTCGGAGGGTCAGTGATGAGGGAGTGGTCACTGTCAGACGGTCAGTGCTGAGGGAGTGGGCACTGTCGGAGGGTCAGTGCTGAGGGAGTGCCACACAGTCGGGCGGTCAGTGCTGAGGCAGTGGGCACTGTCGGAGGGTCAGTGCTGAGGGAATGCTGCACTGTCGGGGGTCAGCGCTGGGGGAGTGGGCACTGTTGGTGGGTCAGTGCTGAGGGTGTGGGCAGTGTCAGGGGGTCAGTGCTGAGGGAGTGGGCATTGTCGGAGGGTCAGTGCTGAGGGAGCGCCGCACTGTCGGAGGGTCAGTGCTGAGGGAGTGGGCACTGTCGGAGGGTCAGTGCTGAGGGAGCATCACACTGTCGGAGGGTCAGTGCTGAGGGAGTGGACAGTGACAGAGGGTCAGTGCTGAGGGAGTGGGCACTGTCGGAGGGTCAGTGCTGAGGGAGTGGACACTGTCGGAGGGTCAGTGCTGAGGGAGTGGGCACTGTCGGAGGGTCAGTGCTGAGGGAGTGCCGCACTGTCGGAGGGTCAGTGCTGAGGGAGTGCCGCACTGTCGGAGGGTCAGTGCTGAGGGAGCACCACACTGTCGGAGGGTCAGGGCTGAGGGAGTGCCGCACTGTCGGGGGGTCAGTGCTGAGGGAGTGCCGCACTGTTGGAGGGTCAGTGCTGAGGGAGTGCCGCACTGTCGGGGGGTCAGTGCTGAGGGAGTGGGCACTGTCGGACGGTCAGTGCTGAGGGAGTGGGCACTGTCGGAGGGTCAGTGCTGAGGGAGTGGTCATTGTTGGAGGGTCAGTGCTGAGGGTGCGCCGCACTGTCGGGGGTCAGTGCTGAGGGAGTGGACACTGTCGGGGCGTCAGTGCTGAGGGAGTGGACACTGTCGAGGGGTCAGTGCTGAGGGAGTGGGCGCTGTCGGAGGGTCAGTGCTGAGGGAGTGGGCATTGTCGAAGGGTCAGTGCTGAGTGAGTGCCGCACTGTCGGGGGGTCAGTGCTGAGGGAGTGGACATTGTCGGGGGCTCAGTGCTGAGGGAGTGCCGCACTGTCGGAGGGTCAGTGCTGAGGGAGTGGGCATTGTCGGAGGGTCAGTGCTGAGGGAGCGCCGCACTGTTGGGGGGTCAGTGCTGAGGGAGTGGACACTGTCGGGGGGTCAGTGCTGAGGGAGTGGGCACTGTCGGGGGGTCAGTGATATGGGAGTGGGCACTGTCGGGGGGTCAGGGCTGAGGGAGTGGGCACTGTCGGGGGGTCAGTGCTGAGGGAGTGGGCACTGTTGGGGGGTCAGGGCTGAGGGAATGCCGCACTGTCGGGGGTCAGTGCTGAGTGAGTGGACATTGTCGGGGGCTCAGTGCTGAGGGAATGCCGCACTGTCGGAGGGTCAGTGCTGAGGGAGTGGGCACTGTCGGAGGGTGAGTGCTGAGGGAGTGCCGCACTGTCGGAGGGTCAGTGCTGAGGGAGTGGGCACTGTCGGAGGGTCAGTGCTGAGGATGTGGGCACTGTCAAAGGGTCAGTGCTGAGGGAGCACCACACTGTCGGGGGGTCAGTGCTGAGGGAGTGGGCACTGTCGGAGGGTCAGTGCTGAGGGAGTGCCGCACTGTCGGAGGGTCAGTGCTGAGGGAGTGGGCAGTGTCGGAGGGTCAGTGCTGAGGGAGTGAACACTGTCGGAGGGTCAGTGCTGAGGGAGCGCCGCACTGTCGGAGGGTCAGTGCTGAGGATGTGGGCACTGTCGAAGGGTCAGTGCTGAGGGAGCACCACACTGTCGGAGGGTCAGTGCTGAGGGACTGGGCACTGTCGGAGGGTCAGTGCTGAGGGAGTGCCGCACTGTCGCAGGGTTAGTGCTGAGGGAGCGCCGAACTGTCGGAGGGTCAGTGCTGAGGGAGTGGGCACTGTCGGGGGGTGACTGCTGAGGGTGTGGGCACTGTCGGGGGTGGTCAGTGCTGAGGGAGTGCCGCACTGTCAGAGGGTCAGTGCTGAGGGAGTGGGCACTGTCGGAGGGTCAGTGCTGAGGGCGTGGACACTGTCGGAGGATCAGTGCTGAGGGAGTGCCGCACTGTCGGGGGGTCAGTGCTGAGGGAGTGGGCACTGTCGAGGGGTCAGTGCTGAGGGAGTGGGCACTGTCGGGGGGCCAGTGCTGAGGGAGTGGGCACTGTCGGAGGGTCCGTGCTGAGGGAGTTGGCACTGTCGGGGTGTCAGCGCTGAGGGAGCGCCGCACTGTCGGAGGGTCAGGGGTGAGGGAGTAGGCACTGTCGGGGGTCAGTGCTGTGGGAGTGGACACTGTCGGAGGGTCAGTGCTGAGGGAGTGGGCACTGTCAGAGGGTCCGTGCTGAGAGACAGCCGCACTGTTGGAGGGTCAGTGCTGAGTGTGCGCCGCACTGTCGGAGTGTCAGTGCTGAGGGAGTGGGCACTGTCAGAGGGTCAGTGCTGAGGGAGTGGGCACTGTCGGAGGGTCAGTGCTGAGTGTGCGCCGCACTGTCGGAGGGTCAGTGCTGAGGGAGTGGGCACTGTCGGAGGGTCAGTGCTGAGGGAGTGGGCACTGTCGGAGGGTCAGTGCTGAGGGAGCGCTGCACTGTCGGAGGGTCAGTGCTGAGGGGGTGGGCACTGTCAGGGGGGTCAGTGCTGAGGGAGCGCCGCACTGTCGGAGGGTCAGTGCTGAGGGAGTGGGCATTGTCGGGGGGTCAGTGCTGAGGGAGTGGGCACTGTCGGAGGGTCATTGCTGAGAGAGTGGGCAATGTCGGAGGGTCAGTGCTGAGGGAGTGCCGCACTGTCGGAGGGTCAGTGCTGAGGGATTGCGCACTGTCGGAGGGTCACTGCTGAGGGAGTGGGCACTGTCGGGGGGTCAGTGCCGAGGGAGTGGGCACTGACAGAGGATCAGTGCTGAGGGAACGTCGAATTGTCGGAGGGTCAGTGCTGAGGGAGTTGGCACTGTCGGAGGGTCAGTGCTGAGGGAGCGCCGCACTGTCGGAGGGTCAGTGCTGAGGGAGTGGGCACTGTCGGGGGGTCAGTGCTGAGGGAGTGGACATTGTCGGGGGCTCAGTGCTGAGGGAGTGGGCACTGTCGGAGGGTCAGTGCTGAGGGAGCGCCGCACTGTCGGAGGGTCAGTGCTGAGGGAGCGCCGCACTGTCGGAGGGTCAGTGCTGAGGGAGTGGACATTGTCGGAGGGTCAGTGCTGAGGGAGCGACGCACTGTTGGGGGGTCAGTGCTGAGGGAGTGGACACTGTCGGGGGGTCAGTGCTGAGGGAATGGGCACTTTCGGAGGGTCAGTGATGAGGGAGTGGGCACTGTCGGATGGTCAGTGCTGAGGGAATGCCGCACTGTCGGAGGGTCAGTGATGAGGGAGTGGTCACTGTCAGACGGTCAGTGCTGAGGGAGTGGGCACTGTCGGAGGGTCAGTGCTGAGGGAGTGGGCATTGTCGGGGGGTCAGTGCTGAGGGAGTGGGCACTGTCGGAGGGTCATTGCTGAGAGAGTGGGCAATGTCGGAGGGTCAGTGCTGAGGGAGTGCCGCACTGTCGGAGGGTCAGTGCTGAGGGATTGCGCACTGTCGGAGGGTCACTGCTGAGGGAGTGGGCACTGTCGGGGGGTCAGTGCCGAGGGAGTGGGCACTGACAGAGGATCAGTGCTGAGGGAACGTCGAATTGTCGGAGGGTCAGTGCTGAGGGAGTTGGCACTGTCGGAGGGTCAGTGCTGAGGGAGCGCCGCACTGTCGGAGGGTCAGTGCTGAGGGAGTGGGCACTGTCGGGGGGTCAGTGCTGAGGGAGTGGACATTGTCGGGGGCTCAGTGCTGAGGGAGTGGGCACTGTCGGAGGGTCAGTGCTGAGGGAGCGCCGCACTGTCGGAGGGTCAGTGCTGAGGGAGCGCCGCACTGTCGGAGGGTCAGTGCTGAGGGAGTGGGCATTGTCGGAGGGTCAGTGCTGAGGGAGCGACGCACTGTTGGGGGGTCAGTGCTGAGGGAGTGGACACTGTCGGGGGGTCAGTGCTGAGGGCGTGGGCACTGTCGGGGGGTCAGTGATATGGGAGTGGGCACTGTCGGGGAGTCAGGGCTGAGGGAATGGGCACTTTCGGAGGGTCAGTGATGAGGGAGTGGGCACTGTCGGATGGTCAGTGCTGAGGGAATGCCGCACTGTCGGAGGGTCAGTGATGAGGGAGTGGTCACTGTCAGACGGTCAGTGCTGAGGGAGTGGGCACTGTCGGAGGGTCAGTGCTGAGGGAGTGCCACACAGTCGGGCGGTCAGTGCTGAGGCAGTGGGCACTGTCGGAGGGTCAGTGCTGAGGGAATGCTGCACTGTCGGGGGTCAGCGCTGGGGGAGTGGGCACTGTTGGTGGGTCAGTGCTGAGGGTGTGGGCAGTGTCGGAGGGTCAGTGCTGAGGGAGTGGGCAATGTCGGAGGGTCAGTGCTGAGGGAGCGCCGCACTGTCGGAGGGTCAGTGCTGAGGGAGTGGGCACTGTCGGAGGGTCAGTGCTGAGGGAGCATCACACTGTCGGAGGGTCAGTGCTGAGGGAGTGGACACTGACAGAGGGTCAGTGCTGAGGGAGTGGGCACTGTCGGAGGGTCAGTGCTGAGGGAGTGGGCATTGTCGGAAGGTCAGTGCTGAGGGAGCGCCGCAGTGTCGGAGGGTCAGTGATGAGGGAGTGGTCACTGTCGGGGGGTCAGTGCTGAGGGAGTGGACACTGTCGGGGGGTCAGTGCTGAGGGAGTGGGCACTGTCGGGGGGTCAGTGATATGGGAGTGGGCACTGTCGGGGAGTCAGGGCTGAGGGAGTGGGCACTTTCGGAGGGTCAGTGATGAGGGAGTGGGCACTGTCGGAGGGTCAGTGCTGAGGGAATGCCGCACTGTCGGAGGGTCAGTGATGAGGGAGTGGTCACTGTCAGAGGGTCAGTGCTGAGGGAGTGGGCACTGTCGGAGGGTCAGTGCTGAGGGAGTGCCACACTGTCGGGCGGTCAGTGCTGAGGCAGTGGGCACTGTCGGAGGGTCAGTGCTGAGTGTGCGCCGCACTGTCGGAGGGTCAGTGCTGAGGGAGTGGGCACTGTTGGTGGGTCAGTGCTGAGGGTGTGGGCAGTGTCGGGGGGTCAGTGCTGAGGGAGTGGGCATTGTCGGAGGGTCAGTGCTGAGGGAGCACCACACTGTCGGGGGGTCAGTGCTGAGGGAGTGGGCACTGTCGGAGGGTCAGTGCTGAGGGAGTGCCGCACTGTCGGAGGGTCAGTGCTGAGGGAGTGGGCACTGTCGGAGGGTCAGTGCTGAGGGAGTGAACACTGTCGGAGGGTCAGTGCTGAGGGAGCGCCGCACTGTCGGAGGGTCAGTGCTGAGGATGTGGGCACTGTCGAAGGGTCAGTGCTGAGAGAGCACCACACTGTCGGAGGGTCAGTGCTGAGGGACTGTGCACTGTCGGAGGGTCAGTGCTGAGGGAGTGCCGCACTGTCGCAGGGTTAGTGCTGAGGGAGCGCCGCACTGTCGGGGGGTGACTGCTGAGGGTGTGGGCACTGTCGGGGGTGGTCAGTGCTGAGGGAGTGCCGCACTGTCGGAGGGTCAGTGCTGAGGGAGTGGGCACTGTCGGAGGGTCAGTGCTGAGGGAGTGGGCACTGTCGGGGGGTGACTGCTGAGGGTGTGGGCACTGTCGGGGGTGGTCAGTGCTGAGGGAGTGCCGCACTGTCGGAGGGTCAGTGCTGAGGGAGTGGGCACTGTCGGAGGGTCAGTGCTGAGGGAGTGGGCACTGTCGGGGGGTCACTGCTGAGGGAGTGGGCACTGTCGGAGGGTTAGTGCTGAGGGAGTGGGCACTGTCGGAGGGTCAGTGCTGAGCAAGCGGGCACTGTAGGAGGGTCAGTGCTGAGGGTGCGCTGCACTGTCGGGGGGTCAGTGCTGAGTGAGTGGGCGCTATCGTAGGTTCAGTGCTGAGGGAGTGGGCACGGTCGGAGGGTCAGTGCTGAGGGTGTGGGCACTGTCGGAGGGTCAGTGCTGAGGGAGTGGACACTGTCGGAGGATCAGTGCTTAGGGAGTGCCGCACTGTCGGGGGGTCAGTGCTAAGGGAGTGGGCACTGTCGGGGGGTCAGTGCTGAGGGAGTGGGCACTGTCGGGGGGCCAGTGCTGAGGGAGTGGGCACTGTCGGAGGGTCAGTGCTGAGGGAGTGGGCACTGTCGGGTTGTCAGCGCTGAGGGAGCGCCGCACTGTCGGAGGGTCAGGGGTGAGGGAGTAGGCACTGTCGGGGGTCAGTGCTGTGGGAGTGGGCACTGTCAGAGGGTCAGTGCTGAGAGACAGCCGCACTGTTGGAGGGTCAGTGCTGAGTGTGCGCCGCACTGTCGGAGTGTCAGTGCTGAGGGAGTGGGCACTGTCAGAGGGTCAGTGCTGAGGGAGTGGGCACTGTCGGGGGTCAGTGCTGAGGGAGTGCCGCACAGTCGGAGGGTCAGTGCTGAGGGTGTGGGCACTGTCAGGGGGGTCAGTGCTGAGGGAGTGGGCACTGTCAGAGGGTCAGTGCTGAGGGAGTGGGCACTGTCGGGGGTCAGTGCTGAGGGAGCGCTGCACTGTCGGAGGGTCAGTGCTGAGGGTGTGGGCACTGTCAGGGGGGTCAGTGCTGAGGGAGCGCCGCACTGTCGGAGGGTCAGTGCTGAGGGAGTGGGCATTGTCGGGGGGTCAGTGCTGAGGGAGTGGGCACTGTCGGAGGGTCATTGCTGAGAGAGTGGGCAATGTCGGAGGGTCAGTGCTGAGGGAGTGGACACTGTCGGGGGGTCAGTGCTGAGGGAGTGGGCACTGTCGGGGGGTCAGTGATATGGGAGTGGGCACTGTCGGGGAGTCAGGGCTGAGGGAGTGGGCACTTTCGGAGGGTCAGTGATGAGGGAGTGGGCACTGTCGGAGGGTCAGTGCTGAGGGAGCGCCGCAGTGTCGGAGGGTCAGTGATGAGGGAGTGGTCACTGTCGGGGGGTCAGTGCTGAGGGAGTGGACACTGTCGGGGGGTCAGTGCTGAGGGAGTGGGCACTGTCGGGGGGTCAGTGATATGGGAGTGGGCACTGTCGGGGAGTCAGGGCTGAGGGAGTGGGCACTTTCGGAGGGTCAGTGATGAGGGAGTGGGCACTGTCGGAGGGTCAGTGCTGAGGGAATGCCGCACTGTCGGAGGGTCAGTGATGAGGGAGTGGTCACTGTCAGAGGGTCAGTGCTGAGGGAGTGGGCACTGTCGGAGGGTCAGTGCTGAGGGAGTGCCACACTGTCGGGCGGTCAGTGCTGAGGCAGTGGGCACTGTCGGAGGGTCAGTGCTGAGGCAGTGGGCACTGTCGGAGGGTCAGTGCTGAGTGTGCGCCGCACTGTCGGAGGGTCAGTGCTGAGGGAGTGGGCACTGTTGGTGGGTCAGTGCTGAGGGTGTGGGCAGTGTCGGGGGGTCAGTGCTGAGGGAGTGGGCATTGTCGGAGGGTCAGTGCTGAGGGAGCACCACACTGTCGGGGGGTCAGTGCTGAGGGAGTGGGCACTGTCGGAGGGTCAGTGCTGAGGGAGTGCCGCACTGTCGGAGGGTCAGTGCTGAGGGAGTGGGCACTGTCGGAGGGTCAGTGCTGAGGGAGTGAACACTGTCGGAGGGTCAGTGCTGAGGGAGCGCCGCACTGTCGGAGGGTCAGTGCTGAGGATGTGGGCACTGTCGAAGGGTCAGTGCTGAGAGAGCACCACACTGTCGGAGGGTCAGTGCTGAGGGACTGTGCACTGTCGGAGGGTCAGTGCTGAGGGAGTGCCGCACTGTCGCAGGGTTAGTGCTGAGGGAGCGCCGCACTGTCGGGGGGTGACTGCTGAGGGTGTGGGCACTGTCGGGGGTGGTCAGTGCTGAGGGAGTGCCGCACTGTCGGAGGGTCAGTGCTGAGGGAGTGGGCACTGTCGGAGGGTCAGTGCTGAGGGAGTGGGCACTGTCGGGGGGTGACTGCTGAGGGTGTGGGCACTGTCGGGGGTGGTCAGTGCTGAGGGAGTGCCGCACTGTCGGAGGGTCAGTGCTGAGGGAGTGGGCACTGTCGGAGGGTCAGTGCTGAGGGAGTGGGCACTGTCGGGGGGTCACTGCTGAGGGAGTGGGCACTGTCGGAGGGTTAGTGCTGAGGGAGTGGGCACTGTCGGAGGGTCAGTGCTGAGCAAGCGGGCACTGTAGGAGGGTCAGTGCTGAGGGTGCGCTGCACTGTCGGGGGGTCAGTGCTGAGTGAGTGGGCGCTATCGTAGGTTCAGTGCTGAGGGAGTGGGCACGGTCGGAGGGTCAGTGCTGAGGGTGTGGGCACTGTCGGAGGGTCAGTGCTGAGGGAGTGGACACTGTCGGAGGATCAGTGCTTAGGGAGTGCCGCACTGTCGGGGGGTCAGTGCTAAGGGAGTGGGCACTGTCGGGGGGTCAGTGCTGAGGGAGTGGGCACTGTCGGGGGGCCAGTGCTGAGGGAGTGGGCACTGTCGGAGGGTCAGTGCTGAGGGAGTGGGCACTGTCGGGTTGTCAGCGCTGAGGGAGCGCCGCACTGTCGGAGGGTCAGGGGTGAGGGAGTAGGCACTGTCGGGGGTCAGTGCTGTGGGAGTGGGCACTGTCAGAGGGTCAGTGCTGAGAGACAGCCGCACTGTTGGAGGGTCAGTGCTGAGTGTGCGCCGCACTGTCGGAGTGTCAGTGCTGAGGGAGTGGGCACTGTCAGAGGGTCAGTGCTGAGGGAGTGGGCACTGTCGGGGGTCAGTGCTGAGGGAGTGCCGCACAGTCGGAGGGTCAGTGCTGAGGGTGTGGGCACTGTCAGGGGGGTCAGTGCTGAGGGAGTGGGCACTGTCAGAGGGTCAGTGCTGAGGGAGTGGGCACTGTCGGGGGTCAGTGCTGAGGGAGCGCTGCACTGTCGGAGGGTCAGTGCTGAGGGTGTGGGCACTGTCAGGGGGGTCAGTGCTGAGGGAGCGCCGCACTGTCGGAGGGTCAGTGCTGAGGGAGTGGGCATTGTCGGGGGGTCAGTGCTGAGGGAGTGGGCACTGTCGGAGGGTCATTGCTGAGAGAGTGGGCAATGTCGGAGGGTCAGTGCTGAGGGAGTGCCGCACTGTCGGAGGGTCAGTGCTGAGGGATTGCGCACTGTCGGAGGGTCACTGCTGAGGGAGTGGGCACTGTCGGGGGTCAGTGCCGAGGGAGTGGGCACTGACAGAGGATCAGTGCTGAGGGAACGTCGAATTGTCGGAGGGTCAGTGCTGAGGGAGTTGGCACTGTCGGAGGGTCAGTGCTGAGGGAGCGCCGCACTGTCGGAGGGTCAGTGCTGAGGGAGTGGGCACTGTCGGGGGGTCAGTGCTGAGGGAGTGGTCATTGTCGGGGGCTCAGTGCTGAGGGAGTGCCGCACTGTCGGAGGGTCAGTGCTGAGGGAGTGGGCATTGTCGGAGGGTCAGTGCTGAGGGAGCGATGCACTGTTGGGGGGTCAGTGCTGAGGGAGTGGACACTGTCGGGGGGTCAGTGCTGAGGGAGTGGGCACTGTCGGGGGGTCAGTGATATGGGAGTGGGCACTGTCGGATGGTCAGTGCTGAGGGAATGCCGCACTGTCGGAGGGTCAGTGATGAGGGAGTGGTCACTGTCAGACGGTCAGTGCTGAGGGAGTGGGCACTGTCGGAGGGTCAGTGATGAGGGAGTGCCACACAGTCGGGGGTCAGCGCTGGGGGAGTGGGCACTGTTGGTGGGTCAGTGCTGAGGGTGTGGGCAGTGTCGGGGGGTCAGTGCTGAGGGAATGCCGCACTGTCGGAGGGTCAGTGATGAGGGAGTGGTCACTGTCAGAGGGTCAGTGCTGAGGGAGTGGGCACTGTCGGAGGGTCAGTGCTGAGGGAGTGCCACACTGTCGGGCGGTCAGTGCTGAGGCAGTGGGCACTGTCGGAGGGTCAGTGCTGAGTGTGCGCCGCACTGTCGGGGGTCAGCGCTGAGGGAGTGGGCACTGTTGGTGGGTCAGTGCTGAGGGTGTGGGCAGTGTCGGGGGGTCAGTGCTGAGGGAGTGGGCACTGTCGGAGGGTCAGTGCTGAGGGAGCGCCGCACTGTCGGAGGGTCAGTGCTGAGGGAGTGGGCACTGTTGAGGGTCAGTGCTGAGGGAGCGCCGCACTGTCGGAGGGTCAGTGCTGAGGGAGTGGGCACTGTCGGAGGGTCAGTGCTGAGGGAGCACCACACTGTCGGAGGGTCAGTGCTGAGGGAGTGGACACTGTCAGAGGGTCAGTGCTGAGGGAGTGGGCACTGTCGGAGGGTCAGTGCTGAGGGAGCAGCGCACTGTCGGAGGGTCAGTGCTGAGGGAGTGGGCACTGTCGGAGGGTCAGTGCTGAGGGAGTGGGCACTGTCGGAGGGTCAGTGCTGAGGGAGTGGACACTGTCGGAGGGTCAGTGCTGAGGGAGTGGGCACTGTTGGAGGGTCAGTGCTGAGGGAGTGGGCACTGTCGGGGGGTGACTGCTGAGGGTGTGGGCACTGTCGGGGGTGGTCAGTGCTGAGGGAGTGCCGCACTGTCGGAGGGTCAGTGCTGAGGGAGTGGGCACTGTCGGAGGGTCAGTGCTGAGGGAGTGGGCACTGTCGGGGGGTCACTGCTGAGGGAGTGGGCACTGTCGGAGGGTTAGTGCTGAGGGAGTGGGCACTGTCGGAGGGTCAGTGCTGAGCAAGCGGGCACTGTAGGAGGGTCAGTGCTGAGGGTGCGCTGCACTGTCGGGGGGTCAGTGCTGAGTGAGTGGGCGCTATCGTAGGTTCAGTGCTGAGGGAGTGGGCACGGTCGGAGGGTCAGTGCTGAGGGTGTGGGCACTGTCGGAGGGTCAGTGCTGAGGGAGTGGACACTGTCGGAGGATCAGTGCTTAGGGAGTGCCGCACTGTCGGGGGGTCAGTGCTAAGGGAGTGGGCACTGTCGGGGGGTCAGTGCTGAGGGAGTGGGCACTGTCGGGGGGCCAGTGCTGAGGGAGTGGGCACTGTCGGAGGGTCAGTGCTGAGGGAGTGGGCACTGTCGGGTTGTCAGCGCTGAGGGAGCGCCGCACTGTCGGAGGGTCAGGGGTGAGGGAGTAGGCACTGTCGGGGGTCAGTGCTGTGGGAGTGGGCACTGTCAGAGGGTCAGTGCTGAGAGACAGCCGCACTGTTGGAGGGTCAGTGCTGAGTGTGCGCCGCACTGTCGGAGTGTCAGTGCTGAGGGAGTGGGCACTGTCAGAGGGTCAGTGCTGAGGGAGTGGGCACTGTCGGGGGTCAGTGCTGAGGGAGTGCCGCACAGTCGGAGGGTCAGTGCTGAGGGTGTGGGCACTGTCAGGGGGGTCAGTGCTGAGGGAGTGGGCACTGTCAGAGGGTCAGTGCTGAGGGAGTGGGCACTGTCGGGGGTCAGTGCTGAGGGAGCGCTGCACTGTCGGAGGGTCAGTGCTGAGGGTGTGGGCACTGTCAGGGGGGTCAGTGCTGAGGGAGCGCCGCACTGTCGGAGGGTCAGTGCTGAGGGAGTGGGCATTGTCGGGGGGTCAGTGCTGAGGGAGTGGGCACTGTCGGAGGGTCATTGCTGAGAGAGTGGGCAATGTCGGAGGGTCAGTGCTGAGGGAGTGCCGCACTGTCGGAGGGTCAGTGCTGAGGGATTGCGCACTGTCGGAGGGTCACTGCTGAGGGAGTGGGCACTGTCGGGGGTCAGTGCCGAGGGAGTGGGCACTGACAGAGGATCAGTGCTGAGGGAACGTCGAATTGTCGGAGGGTCAGTGCTGAGGGAGTTGGCACTGTCGGAGGGTCAGTGCTGAGGGAGCGCCGCACTGTCGGAGGGTCAGTGCTGAGGGAGTGGGCACTGTCGGGGGGTCAGTGCTGAGGGAGTGGTCATTGTCGGGGGCTCAGTGCTGAGGGAGTGCCGCACTGTCGGAGGGTCAGTGCTGAGGGAGTGGGCATTGTCGGAGGGTCAGTGCTGAGGGAGCGATGCACTGTTGGGGGGTCAGTGCTGAGGGAGTGGACACTGTCGGGGGGTCAGTGCTGAGGGAGTGGGCACTGTCGGGGGGTCAGTGATATGGGAGTGGGCACTGTCGGATGGTCAGTGCTGAGGGAATGCCGCACTGTCGGAGGGTCAGTGATGAGGGAGTGGTCACTGTCAGACGGTCAGTGCTGAGGGAGTGGGCACTGTCGGAGGGTCAGTGATGAGGGAGTGCCACACAGTCGGGGGTCAGCGCTGGGGGAGTGGGCACTGTTGGTGGGTCAGTGCTGAGGGTGTGGGCAGTGTCGGGGGGTCAGTGCTGAGGGAATGCCGCACTGTCGGAGGGTCAGTGATGAGGGAGTGGTCACTGTCAGAGGGTCAGTGCTGAGGGAGTGGGCACTGTCGGAGGGTCAGTGCTGAGGGAGTGCCACACTGTCGGGCGGTCAGTGCTGAGGCAGTGGGCACTGTCGGAGGGTCAGTGCTGAGTGTGCGCCGCATTGTCGGGGGTCAGCGCTGAGGGAGTGGGCACTGTTGGTGGGTCAGTGCTGAGGGTGTGGGCAGTGTCGGGGGGTCAGTGCTGAGGGAGTGGGCAATGTCGGAGGGTCAGTGCTGAGGGAGCGCCGCACTGTCGGAGGGTCAGTGCTGAGGGAGTGGGCACTGTTGAGGGTCAGTGCTGAGGGAGCGCCGCACTGTCGGAGGGTCAGTGCTGAGGGAGTGGGCACTGTCGGAGGGTCAGTGCTGAGGGAGCACCACACTGTCGGAGGGTCAGTGCTGAGGGAGTGGACACTGTCAGAGGGTCAGTGCTGAGGGAGTGGGCACTGTCGGAGGGTCAGTGCTGAGGGAGCAGCGCACTGTCGGAGGGTCAGTGCTGAGGGAGTGGGCACTGTCGGAGGGTCAGTGCTGAGGGAGTGGGCACTGTCGGAGGGTCAGTGCTGAGGGAGTGGACACTGTCGGAGGGTCAGTGCTGAGGGAGTGGGCACTGTTGGAGGGTCAGTGCTGAGGGAGTGGGCACTGTCGGGGGGTCAGTGCTGAGGGAGTGCCGCACTGTCGGGGGGTCAGTGCTGAGGGAGTGCCGCACTGTCGGAGGGTCAGTGCTGAGGGAGTGCCGAACTGTCGGGGGGTCAGTGCTGAGGGAGTGGGCACTGTCGGACGGTCAGTGCTGAGGGAGTGGGCACTGTCGGAGGGTCAGTGCTGAGGGAGTGGGCACTGTCGGAGGGTCAGTGCTGAGGGTGCGCCGCACTGTCGGGGGGTCAGTGCTGAGGGAGTGGACACTGTTGGGGGGTCAGTGCTGAGGGAGTGGACACTGTCAGGGGGTCAGTGCTGAGGGTGCGCCGCACTGTCGGGGAGTCAGGGCTGAGGGAGTGGGCACTTTCGGAGGGTCAGTGCTGAGGGAGCTCCACACTGTCAGAGGGTCAGTGCTGAGGGAGTGCCGCACTGTCGGAGGGTCAGTGCTGAGGGAGTGGGCACTGTCGGAGGGTCAGTGCTGAGGGAGTGGGCACTGTCGGAGGGTCAGTGCTGAGGGAGTGGGCACTGTCGGAGGGTTAGTGCTGAGGGAGTGGGCACTGTCGGAGGGTCAGTGCTGAGGGAGTGGGCGCTGTCGGGGAGTCAGTGCTGAGGGAGCGGGCGCTATCGTAGGTTCAGTGCTGAGGGAGTGGGCACGGTCGGAGGGTCAGTGCTGAGGGTGTGGGCACTGTCGGAGGGTCAGTGCTGAGGGAGTGCCGCACTTTCGGAGGATCAGTGATGAGGGAGTGGGCACTGTCGGAGGGTCAGTGCTGAGGGAGTGCCGCACTGTCGGGGGGTCAGTGCTGAGGGAGTGGGCACTGTCGGGGGGTCAGTGCTGAGGGAGTGGGCACTGTCGGGGGGCCAGTGCTGAGGGAGTGGGCACTGTCGGAGTGTCAGTGCTGAGGGAGTGGACACTGTCGGAGGGTCAGTGCTGAGGGAGTGGGCACTGTCGGGGGGTCAGTGCTGATGGAGTGGGCACTGTCGGAGGGTCAGTGCTGATGGAGTGGGCATTGACGGAGGATCAGTGCTGAGGGAACGTCGAATTGTCGGAGGGTCAGTGCTGAGTGAGTGGGCACTGTCAGATGGTCAGTGCTGATGGAGTGGGCACTGTCGGCGGGTCAGTGCTGAGGGAGTGGGCACTGTCGGAGGGTCAGTGATGAGGGAGTGCCGCACTGTCGGAGGGTCAGTGATGAGGGAGTGGGCACTGTCGGAGGGTCGGTGCTGAGGGAGTGGGCACTGTCGGAGGGTCAGTGCGAGGGAGTGGACACTGTCGGAGGGTCAGTGCTGAGGGAGTGCCGCACTGTCGGGGGGTCAGTGCTGAGGGAGTGGGCACTGTCGGAGGGTCAGTGCTGAGGGAGTGTGCACTGTCGGGGGGTCAGTGCTGATGGAGTGGGCACTGTCGGAGGGTCAGTGCTGAGGGAGTGGGCACTGTCGGAGGGTCAGTGCTGAGGGAGCGCCGCACTGTTGGAGGGTCAGGGGTGAGGGAGTGCCGCACTGTTGGAGGGTCAGTGCTGATGGAGTGGGCACTGTCGGAGGGTCAGTGCTGAGGGAGTGGGCACTGTCAGAGGGTCAGTGCTGAGGGACAGCCGCACTGTTGGAGGGTCAGTGCTGAGGGAGTGGGCACTGTTGGAGGGTCAGTGCGAAGGGAGTGGGCACTGTCGGAGGGTCAGTGCTGAGTGTGCGCCGCACTATCGGAGGGTCAGTGCTGAGGGAGTGGGCACTGTCGGGGGGTCAGTGCTGTGGGAGTGGACACTGTCGGAGGGTCAGTGCTGAGGGAGTGGGCACTGTCAGGGGGGTCAGTGCTGAGGGAGTGGACACTGTCGGAGGGTCAGTGCTGAGGGAGTGGGCACTGTCGGAGGGTCAGTGCTGAGAGAGTGGGCACTGTCGGAGGGTCAGTGCTGAGGGAACGTCGAATTGTCGGAGGGTCAGTGCTGAGGGAGCGCCGCACTGTCGGAGGGTCAGTGATGAGCGAGTGGGCACTGTCGGAGGGTCGGTGCTGAGGGAGTGGGCACTGTCGGAGGGTCAGTGCGAGGGAGTGGACACTGTCGGAGGGTCAGTGCTGAGGGAGTGCCGCACTGTCGGGGGGTCAGTGCTGAGGGAGTGGGCACTGTCGAGGTGTCAGTGCTGAGGGAGTGGGCACTGTCGGGGGGTCAGTGCTGATGGAGTGGGCACTGTCGGAGGGTCAGTGCTGAGGGAGTGGGCACTGTCGGAGGGTCAGTGCTGAGGTAACGTCGAATTGTCGGAGGGTCAGTGCTGAGGGAGCGCCGCACTGTCGGAGGGTCAGTGCTGAGTGAGTGGGCACTGTCAGATGGTCAGTGCTGATGGAGTGGTCACTGTCGGGGGGTCAGTGCTGAGGGAGTGGGCACTGTCGGAGGGTCAGTGCTGAAGGAGTGGGCACTGTCGGGGCTCAGTGCTGAGGGAGTGGGCACTGTCGGGGGGTCAGTGCTGAGGGAGTGGGCACTGTCGGAGGGTCAGTGCTGAGGGAGTGGGCACTGTCAGAGGGTCAGTGTAGAGGGAGTGGACACTGTTGGAGGGTCAGTGCTGAGGGAGTGGGCACTGTCGGAGGGTCAGTGCTGAGGGAGTGGGCACTGTCGGGGGGTCACTGCTGAGGGAGTGGGCACTGTCGGAGGATTAGTGCTGAGGGAGTGGGCACTGTCGGGGGGTCAGTGCTGAGCAAGCGGGCACTGTCGGAGGGTCAGTGCTGAGGGAGTGGGCGCTGTCGGGGAGTCAGTGCTGAGGGAGCGGGCGCTATCGTAGGTTCAGTGCTGAGGGAGTGGGCACGGTCGGAGGGTCAGTGCTGAGGGTGTGGGCACTGTCGGAGGGTCAGTGCTGAGGGAGTGCCGCACTTTCGGAGGATCAGTGATGAGGGTGTGGGCACTGTTGGAGGGTCAGTGCTGAGGGAGTGGGCACTGTTGGAGGGTCAGTGCTGAGGGAGTGGACACTGTCGGAGGGTCAGTGCTGAGGGAGTGGGCACTGTTGGAGGGTCAGTGCTGAGGGAGTGGACACTGTCGGAGGGTCAGTGCTGAGGGAGTGGGCACTGTTGGAGGGTCAGTGCTGAGGGAGTGGACACTGTCGGAGGATCAGTGATGAGGGAGTGGGCACTGTTGGAGGGTCAGTGCTGAGGGAGTGGACACTGTCGGAGGGTCAGTGCTGAGGGAGTGCCGCACTGTCGGGGGGTCAGTGCTGAGGGTGTGGGCACTGTCGGGGGGCCAGTGCTGAGGGAGTGGGCACTGTCGGGGGGCCAGTGCTGAGGGAGTGGGCACTGTCGGAGGGTCCGTGCTGAGGGAGTGCAGCACTGTCGGAGTGTCAGTGCTGAGGGAGTGGGCACTGACGGAGGATCAGTGCTGAGGGAACGTCGAATTGTCGGAGGGTCAGTGCTGAGGGAGTGGGCACTGTCGGAGGGTCAGTGCTGAGTGTGCGCCGCACTATCGGAGGGTCAGTGCTGAGGGAGTGGGCACTGTCGGGGGGTCAGTGCTGTGGGAGTGGACACTGTCGGAGGGTCAGTGCTGAGGGAGTGGGCACTGTCAGGGGGGTCAGTGCTAAGGGAGTGCCGCACTGTCAGAGGGTCAGTGCTGAGGGAACGTCGAATTGTCGGAGGGTCAGTGCTGAGGGAGTGCCGCACTGTCGGAGGGTCAGTGCTGAGTGAGTGGGCACTGTCAGATGGTCAGTGCTGATGGAGTGGGCACTGTCGGGGGTCAGTGCTGAGGGAGTGCCGCATTGTCGGATGGTCAGTGCTGAGGGAGTGGGCACTGTCGGGGGGTCAGTGCTGAGGGAGTGGGCACTGTCGGGGGGTCAGTTCTGTGGGAGTGGACACTGTCGGAGGGTCAGTGCTGAGGGAGCGTCGCACTGTCGGAGGGTCAGTGCTGAGGGAGTGGGCACTGTCGGGGGTTCAGTGCTGAGGGTGTGGGCACGGTCGGAGTGTCAGTCCTGAGGGAACGCCGCACTGTCGGAGGGTCAGTGCTGAGGGAGTGGGCACTGTCGGAGTGTCAGTGCTGAGGGAACGCCGCACTGTCGGAGGGTCAGTGCTGAGGCAGTGGGCACTGTCGGACGGTCAGTGCTGAGGGAGTGGGCACTGTCGGAGGGTCAGTGCTGAGGGAGTGGGCACTGTCGGGGGGTCACTGCTGAGGGAGTGGGCACTGTCGCAGGGTTACTGCTGAGGGAGTGGGCACTGTCGGAGGGTCAGTGCTGAGGGAGTGCCGCACTTTCGGAGGATCAGTGATGAGGGAGTGGGCACTGTCGGAGGGTCAGTGCTGAGGGAGTGCCGCACTGTCGGGGGGTCAGTGCTGAGGGAGTGGGCACTGTCGGGGGGTCAGTGCTGAGGGAGTGGGCACTGTCGGGGGGCCAGTGCTGAGGGAGTGGGCACTGTCGGAGGGTCCGTGCTGAGGGAGTGCAGCACTGTCGGAGTGTCAGTGCTGAGGGAGTGGGCACTGACGGAGGATCAGTGCTGAGGGAACGTCGAATTGTCGGAGGGTCAGTGCTGAGGGAGTGGGCACTGTCGGAGGGTCAGTGCTGAGGGAGTGGGCACTGTCGGAGGGTCAGTGCTGAGTGTGCGCCGCACTATCGGAGGGTCAGTGCTGAGGGAGTGGGCACTGTCGGGGGGTCAGTGCTGTGGGAGTGGACACTGTCGGAGGGTCAGTGCTGAGGGAGTGGGCACTGTCAGGGGGGTCAGTGCTGAGGGAGTGCCGCACTGTCAGAGGGTCAGTGCTGAGGGAACGTCGAATTGTCGGAGGGTCAGTGCTGAGGGAGCGCCGCACTGTCGGAGGGTCAGTGCTGAGTGAGTGGGCACTGTCAGATGGTCAGTGCTGATGGAGTGGGCACTGTCGGGGGTCAGTGCTGAGGGAGTGCCGCATTGTCGGATGGTCAGTGCTGAGGGAGTGCCGCACTGTCGGAGGGTCAGTGCTGAAGGAGTGGGCACTGTCGGGGGGTCAGTGCTGAGGGAGTGGGCACTGTCGGGGGGTCAGTTCTGTGGGAGTGGACACTGTCGGAGGGTCAGTGCTGAGGGAGCGTCGCACTGTCGGAGGGTCAGTGCTGAGGGAGTGGGCACTGTCGGGGGTTCAGTGCTGAGGGTGTGGGCACGGTCGGAGGGTCAGTCCTGAGGGAACGCCGCACTGTCGGAGGGTCAGTGCTGAGGGAGTGGGCACTGTCGGAGTGTCAGTGCTGAGGGAGTGCCACACTGTCGGGCGGTCAGTGCTGAGGCAGTGGGCACTGTCGGACGGTCAGTGCTGAGGGAGTGGGCACTGTCGCAGGGTTACTGCTGAGGGAGTGGGCACTGTCGGAGGGTCAGTGCTGAGGGAGTGCCGCACTTTCGGAGGATCAGTGATGAGGGAGTGGGCACTGTTGGAGGGTCAGTGCTGAGGGAGTGGACACTGTCGGAGGGTCAGTGCTGAGGGAGTGCCGCACTGTCGGGGGGTCAGTGCTGAGGGAGTGGGCACTGTCGGGGGGTCAGTGCTGAGGGAGTGGGCACTGTCGGGGGGCCAGTGCTGAGGGAGTGGGCACTGTCGGAGTGTCCGTGCTGAGGGAGTGCAGCACTGTCGGAGTGTCAGTGCTGAGGGAGTGGGCACTGACGGAGGATCAGTGCTGAGGGAGTGGGCACTGACGGAGGATCAGTGCTGAGGGAACGTCGAATTGTCGGAGGGTCAGTGCTGAGGGAGTGGGCACTGTCGGAGGGTCAGTGCTGAGGGAGTGGGCACTGACGGAGGATCAGTGCTGAGGGAACGTCGAATTGTCGGAGGGTCAGTGCTGAGGGAGTGGGCACTGTCGGAGGGTCAGTGCTGAGTGTGCGCCGCACTATCGGAGGGTCAGTGCTGAGGGAGTGGGCACTGTCGGGGGGTCAGTGCTGTGGGAGTGGACACTGTCGGAGGGTCAGTGCTGAGGGAGTGGGCACTGTCAGGGGGGTCAGTGCTGAGGGAGTGCCGCACTGTCAGAGGGTCAGTGCTGAGGGAACGTCGAATTGTCGGAGGGTCAGTGCTGAGGGAGCGCCGCACTGTCGGAGGGTCAGTGCTGAGTGAGTGGGCACTGTCAGATGGTCAGTGCTGATGGAGTGGGCACTGTCGGGGGTCAGTGCTGAGGGAGTGCCGCATTGTCGGATGGTCAGTTCTGAGGGAGTGCCGCACTGTCGGAGGGTCAGTGCTGAAGGAGTGGGCACTGTCGGGGGGTCAGTGCTGTGGGAGTGGGCACTGTCGGGGGGTCAGTTCTGTGGGAGTGGACACTGTCGGAGGGTCAGTGCTGAGGGAGCGTCGCACTGTCGGAGGGTCAGTGCTGAGGGAGTGGGCACTGTCGGGGGTTCAGTGCTGAGGGTGTGGGCACGGTCGGAGGGTCAGTCCTGAGGGAACGCCGCACTGTCGGAGGGTCAGTGCTGAGGGAGTGGGCACTGTCGGAGTGTCAGTGCTGAGGGAGTGCCACACTGTCGGGCGGTCAGTGCTGAGGCAGTGGGCACTGTCGGACGGTCAGTGCTGAGGGAGTGGGCACTGTCGCAGGGTTACTGCTGAGGGAGTGGGCACTGTCGGGGGGTCACTGCTGAGGGAGTGGGCACTGTCGCAGGGTTACTGCTGAGGGAGTGGGCACTGTCGGAGGGTCAGTGCTGAGCAAGCGGGCACTGTCGGAGGGTCAGTTCTGAGGGTGCGCTGCACTGTCGGGGGGTCAGTGTTGAGTGAGTGGGCACTGTCGGGGGGTCGGTGCTGAGGGAGTGGGCATGGTCGGAGGGTCAGTGCTGAGGGTGTGGGCACTGTCAGAGGGTCAGTGCTGAGGGAGTGCCGCACTTTCGGAGGGTCAGTGCTGAGGGAGTGGGCATTGTCGGGGGGTCAGTGCTGAGGGAGTGGGCACTGTCGGGGGGTCAGTGCTGAGGGAGTGGGCACTGTCGGGGGGCCAGTGCTGAGGGAGTGGGCAATGTCGGAGGGTCAGTGCTGAGGGAGTGGGCACTGTCGGGGGGTCAGTGCTGAGGGAGTGGGCACTGTCGGAGGGTCAGTGCTGATGGAGTGGGCACTGTCGGAGGGTCAGTGCTGAGGGAGTGGGCACTGACGGAGGATCAGTGCTGAGGGAACGTCGAATTGTCGGAGGGTCAGTGCTGAGGGAGCGCCGCACTGTCGGAGGGTCAGTGCTGAGTGAGTGGGTACTGTCAGATGGTCAGTGCTGAGGGAGTGGGCACTGTCGGAGGGTCAGTGCGAGGGAGTGGACACTGTCGGAGGGTCAGTGCTGAGGGAGTGCCGCACTGTCGGGGGGTCAGTGTTGAGGGAGTGGGCACTGTCGGGGGGTCAGTGCTGAGGGAGTGGGCACTGTCGGGGGGCCAGTGCTGAGGGAGTGGGCACTGTCGGAGGGTCAGTGCTGTGGGAGTGGGCACTGTCGGAGGGTCAGCGCTGAGGGAGTGGGCACTGTCGGGGTGTCAGTGCTGAGGGAGCGCCGCTTTGTCGGAGGGTCAGTGCTGAGGGAGCGCCGCACTGTCGGAGGTTCAGGGGTGAGGGAGTGCCGCACTGTTGGAGGGACAGTGCTGAGGGAGTAGGCACTGTCGGGGGGTCAGTGCTGTGGGAGTGGACACTGTCAGAGGGTCAGTGCTGAGGGAGTGCCGCACTGTTGGAGGGTCAGTGCTGAGGGAGTGGGCACTGTCGGGGGGTCAGTGCTGTGGGAGTGGACACTGTCGGAGGGTCAGTGCGAAGGGAGTGGGCACTGTCGGAGGGTCAGTGCTGAGTGTGCGCCGCACTGTTGGAGGGTCAGTGCTGAGGGAGTGGGCACTGTCGGGGGGTCAGTGCTGTGGGAGTGGACACTGTCGGAGGGTCGGTGCTGAGGGAGTGGGCACTGTCAGGGGGGTCAGTGCTGAGGGAACGTCGAATTGTCGGAGGGTCAGTGCTGAGGGAGCGCCGCACTGTCGGAGGGTCAGTGCTGAGTGAGTGGGCACTGTTGGGGGTTCAGTGCTGAGGGAGTGGGCACTGTCAGATGGTCAGTGCTGATGGAGTGGGCACTGTCGGTGGGTCAGTGCTGAGGGAGAGGGCACTGTCAGATGGTCAGTGCTGATGGAGTGGGCACAGTCGGAGGGTCAGTGCTGAGGGAGTGGGCACTGTCGGAGGGTCAGTGCTGAGGGAATGGGCACTGTCGGAGGGTCAGTGCTGAGGGAGTACCGCACTGTCAGAGGGTCAGTGCAGAGGGAGTGGACACTGTTGGAGGGTCAGTGCTGAGGGAGTACCGCACGGTCGGAGGGTCAGTGCTGAGGGAGTGGGCACTGTCGGGGGTCAGTGCTGAGGGAACGGGCACTGTTGGCGGGTCAGTGCTGATGGAGTGGGCACTGTCGGAGGGTCAGTCCTGAGGGAGCGGGCACTGTCGGGGGGTCAGTGCTGAGGGAGTGCCGCATTGTCGGATGGTCAGTGCTGAGGGAGTGCCGCACTGTCGGAGGGTCAGTGCTGAAGGAGTGGGCACTGTCGGGGGGTCAGTGCTGAGGGAGTGGGCACTGTCGGGGGGTCAGTCCTGAGGGAGCGGGCACTGTCGGGGGGTCAGTGCTGAGGGAGTGCCGCATTGTCGGTTGGTCAGTGCTGAGGGAGTGCCGCACTGTCGGAGGGTCAGTGCTGAAGGAGTGGGCACTGTCGGGGGGTCAGTGCTGAGGGAGTGGGCACTGTCGGGGGATCAGTTCTGTGGGAGTGGACACTGTCGGAGGGTCAGTGCTGAGGGAGCGTCGCACTGTCGGAGGGTCAGTGCTGAGGGAGTGGGCACTGTCGGGGGTTCAGTGCTGAGGGTGTGGGCACGGTCGTAGGGTCAGTCCTGAGGGAACGCCGCACTGTCGGAGGTTCAGTGCTGAGGGAGTGGGCACTGTCGGAGTGTCAGTGCTGAGGGAGTGCCACACTGTCGGGCGGTCAGTGCTGAGGCAGTGGGCACTGTCGGACGGTCAGTGCTGAGGGAGTGGGCACTGTCGGAGGGTCAGTGCTGAGGGAGTGGGCACTGTCGGGGGGTCACTGCTGAGGGAGTGGGCACTGTCGCAGGGTTAGTGCTGAGGGAGTGGGCACTGTCGGAGGGTCAGTGCTGAGCAAGCGGGCACTGTCGGAGGGTCAGTTCTGAGGGTGCGCTGCACTGTCGGGGGATCAGTGCTGAGTGAGTGGGCACTGTCGGGGGTCAGTGCTGAGGGAGTGGGCACTGTCGGGGGGTTCAGTGCTGAGGGAGTGGGCACTGTCCGAGGGTCAGTGCTGAGGGAGTGGGCAATGTCGGAGGGTCAGTGCTGAGGGAGTGGGCACTGTCGGGGGGTCAGTGCTGATGGAGTGGGCACTGTCGGAGGGTCAGTGCTGAGGGAGTGGGCACTGACGGAGGATCAGTGCTGAGGGAACGTCGAATTGTCGGAGGGTCAGTGCTGAGGGAGCGCCGCACTGTCGGAGGGTCAGTGCTGAGTGAGTGGGCACTGTTGGGGGTTCAGTGCTGAGGGAGTGGGCACTGTCAGATGGTCAGTGCTGATGGAGTGGGCACTGTCGGAGGGTCAGTGCTGAGGGAGTGGGCACTGTCGGGGGGTCAGTGCTGAGGGAGTGGGCACTGTCGGACGGTCAGTGCTGATGGAGTGGGCACTGTCGGGGGGGTCAGTGCTGAGGGAGTGGGCGCTGTCAGAGGGTCAGTGCTGAGGGAGTGCCGCACTGTCAGAGGGTCAGTGCTGAGGGAGTGGGCACTGTCGGGGGGTCAGTGCTGAGGGAGTGGGCACTGTCGGAGGGTCAGTGCTGAGGGAGTAGGCACTGTCGGGGGGTCAGTGCTGAGGGAGTGGGCACTGTCGGAGGGTCAGTGCTGAGGGAGTGGGCACTGTCGGGGGGTCAGTGCTGAGGGAGTGGGCACTGTCGGAGGGTCAGTGCTGAGGGAGTGCCGCATTGTCGGGGGGTCAGTGCTGAGGGAGTGCCGCACTGTCGGAGGGTCAGTGCTGAGGGAGTGCCGCACTGTCGGAGGGTCAGTGCTGAGGGAGTGGGCACTGTCGGAGGGTCAGTGCTGAGGGAGTGGGCACTGTCGGAGGGTCAGTCCTGAGGGAGTGCCGCACTGTCGGGGGGTCAGTGCTGAGGGAGTGCCGCACTGTCGGAGGGTCAGTGCTGAGGGAGTGCCGCACTGTCGGAGGGTCAGTGCTGAGGGAGTGGGCACTGTCGGAGGGTCAGTGTTGAGGGAGTGGGCACTGTCGGAGGGTGAGTGCTGAGTGAGTGGGCACTGTCGGAGGGTCAGTGCTGAGGGAGTGGACACTGTCGGGGTGTCAGTGCTGAGGGAGTGGGCACTGTTGGAGGGTCAGTGCTGAAGGAGTGGGCACTGTCAGGGGGTCAGTGCTGAGGGAGTGCCGCACTGTCAGAGGGTCAGTGCAGAGGGAGTGGGCACTGTCGGGGGGTCAGTGCTGAGGGAGTGGGCACTGTCGTAGGGTCAGTGCTGAGGGAGTGGGCACTGTCGGAGGGTCAGTGCTGAGGGAGTGGGCACTGTCGGGGGGTCAGTGCTGAGGGAGTGGGCACTGTCGGGGGGCCAGTGCTGAGGGAGTGGGCACTGTCGGGGGGTCAGTGCTGAGGGAGTGGGCACTGTCGGGGGGTCAGTGCTGAGGGAGTGGGCACTGTTGGAGGGTCAGTGCTGAAGGAGTGGGCACTGTCAGGGGGTCAGTGCTGAGGGAGTGCCGCTCTGTCAGAGGGTCAGTGCAGAGGGAGTGGGCACTGTCGGGGGGTCAGTGCTGAGGGAGTGGGCACTGTCAGAGGGTCAGTGCAGAGGGAGTGGGCACTGTCGGGGGGTCAGTGCTGAGGGAGTGGGCATTGTCGGGGGGTCAGTGCTGAGGGAGTGGGCACTGTCGGAGGGTCAGTGCTGAGGGAGTGGGCACTGTCGGAGGGTCAGTGTTGAGGGAGTGGGCACTGTCGGGGGGTCATTGCTGAGGGAGTGGGCACTGTCGGGAGGTCAGTGCTGAGGGAGTGGGCACTGTCGGAGGGTCAGTGCTGAGGGAGTGGGCACTGTCGGGGGGTCAGTGCTGAGGGAGTGGGCACTGTCGGAGGGTCAGTGCTGAGGGAGTGGGCACTGTCGGAGGGTCAGTGCTGAGGGAGTGGGCGCTGTCGGAGGGTCAGTGCTGAGGGAGTGGGCGCTGTCGGACGGTCAGTGCTGAGGGAGTGGGCGCTGTCGGAGGGTCAGTGCTGAGGGAGTGGGCACTGTCGGGGGTCAGTGCTGAGGGAACGGGCACTGTTGGCGGGTCAGTGCTGAGGGAGTGGGCACTGTCGGAGGGTCAGTCCTGAGGGAGCGGGCACTGTCGGGGGGTCAGTGCTGAGGGAGTGCCGCATTGTTGGATGGTCAGTGCTGAGGGAGTGCCGCACTGTCGGAGGGTCAGTGCTGAAGGAGTGGGCACTGTCGGGGGGTCAGTGCTGAGGGAGTGGGCACTGTCGGGGGGTCAGTCCTGAGGGAGCGGGCACTGTCGGGGGGTCAGTGCTGAGGGAGTGCCGCATTGTCGGATGGTCAGTGCTGAGGGAGTGCCGCACTGTCGGAGGGTCAGTGCTGAAGGAGTGGGCACTGTCAGGGGGTCAGTGCTGAGGGAGTGGGCACTGTCGGGGGGTCAGTTCTGTGGGAGTGGACACTGTCGGAGGGTCAGTGCTGAGGGAGCGTCGCACTGTCGGAGGGTCAGTGCTGAGGGAGTGGGCACTGTCGGGGGTTCAGTGCTGAGGGTGTGGGCACGGTCGGAGGGTCAGTCCTGAGGGAACGCCGCACTGTCGGAGGGTCAGTGCTGAGGGAGTGGGCACTGTCGGAGTGTCAGTGCTGAGGGAGTGCCACACTGTCGGGCGGTCAGTGCTGAGGCAGTGGGCACTGTCGGACGGTCAGTGCTGAGGGAGTGGGCACTGTCGGAGGGTCAGTGCTGAGGGAGTGGGCACTGTCAGGGGGTCAGTGCTGAGGGAGTGCCGCACTGTCAGAGGGTCAGTGCAGAGGGAGTGGGCACTGTCGGGGGATCAGTTCTGTGGGAGTGGACACTGTCGGAGGGTCAGTGCTGAGGGAGCGTCGCACTGTCTGAGGGTCAGTGCTGAGGGAGTGGGCACTGTCGGGGGTTCAGTGCTGAGGGTGTGGGCACGGTCGGAGGGTCAGTCCTGAGGGAACGCCGCACTGTCGGAGGGTCAGTGCTGAGGGAGTGGGCACTGTCGGAGTGTCAGTGCTGAGGGAGTGCCACTCTGTCGGGCGGTCAGTGCTGAGGCAGTGGGCACTGTCGGACGGTCAGTGCTGAGGGAGTGGGCACTGTCGGAGGGTCAGTGCTGAGGGAGTGGGCACTGTCGGAGGGTCAGTGCTGAGGGAGTGGGCACTGTCGGGGGGTCACTGCTGAGGGAGTGGGCACTGTCGCAGGGAAAGTGCTGAGGGAGTGGGCACTGTCGGAGGGTCAGTGCTGAGCAAGCGGGCACTGTCGGAGGGTCAGTTCTGAGGGTGCGCTGCACTGTCGGGGGGTCAGTGCTGAGTGAGTGGGCACTGTCGGGGGGTCAGTGCTGAGGGAGTGGGCACTGTCGGGGGGGTCAGTGCTGAGGGAGTGGGCACTGTCGGGGGGCCAGTGCTGAGGGAGTGGGCAATGTCGGAGGGTCAGTGCTGAGGGAGTGGGCACTGTCGGGGGGTCAGTGCTGATGGAGTGGGCACTGTCGGAGGGTCAGTGCTGAGGGAGTGGGCACTGACGGAGGATCAGTGCTGAGGGAACGTCGAATTGTCGGAGGGTCAGTGCTGAGGGAGCGCCGCACTGTCGGAGGGTCAGTGCTGAGTGAGTGGGCACTGTTGGGGGTTCAGTGCTGAGGGAGTGGGCACTGTCAGATGGTCAGTGCTGATGGAGTGGGCACTGTCGGAGGGTCAGTGCTGAGGGAGTGGGCACTGTCGGGGGGTCAGTGCTGAGGGAGTGGGCACTGTCGGACGGTCAGTGCTGATGGAGTGGGCACTGTCGGGGGAGTCAGTGCTGAGGGAGTGGGCACTGTCGTAGGGTCAGTGCTGAGGGAGTGCCGCACTGTCAGAGGGTCAGTGCAGAGGGAGTGGGCACTGTTGGGGGGTCAGTGCTGAGGGAGTGGGCACTGTCGGAGGGTCAGTGCTGAGGGAGTGGGCACTGTCGGAGGGTCAGTGCTGAGGGAGTGCCGCATTGTCGGGGGGTCAGTGGTGAGGGAACGCCGCGCTGTCGGAGGGTCAGTGCTGAGGGAGTGCCGCACTGTCGGAGGGTCAGTGCTGAGGGAGTGGGCACTGTCGGAGGGTCAGTGCTGAGGGACTGGGCACTTTCGGAGGGTCAGTGCTGAGGGAGTGCCGCACTTTCGGGGGGTCAGTGCTGAGGGAGTGCCGCACTGTCGGAGGGTCAGTGCTGAGGGAGTGCCGCACTGTCGGAGGGTCAGTGCTGAGGGAGTGGGCACTGTCGGAGGGTCAGTGCTGAGGGAGTGGGCACTGTCGGAGGTGAGTGCTGAGTGAGTGGGCACTGTCGGAGGGTCAGTGCTGAGGGAGTGGGCACTGTCGGGGTGTCAGTGCTGAGGGAGTGGGCACTGTTGGAGGTTCAGTGCTGAAGGAGTGGGCACTGTCAGGGGGTCAGTGCTGAGGGAGTGCCGCACTGTCAGAGGGTCAGTGCAGAGGGAGTGGGCACTGTCGGAGGGTCAGTGCTGAGGGAGTGGGCACTGTCGTAGGGTCAGTGCTGAGGGAGTGGGCACTGTCGGGGGGTCAGTGCTGAGGGAGTGGGCACTGTCGGGGGGTCAGTGCTGAGGGCGTGGGCACTGTCGGGGGGTCAGTGCTGAGGGAGTGGGCACTGTTGGAGGGTCAGTGCTGAAGGAGTGGGCACTGTCAGGGGGTCAGTGCTGAGGGAGTGCCGCACTGTCAGAGGGTCAGTGCAGAGGGAGTGGGCACTGTCGGGGGGTCAGTGCTGAGGGAGTGGGCACTGTCAGAGGGTCAGTGCAGAGGGAGTGGGCACTGTCAGGGGGTCAGTGCTGAGGGAGTTGGCACTGTCGGGGGGTCAGTGCTGAGGGAGTGGGCACTGTCGGAGGGTCAGTGTTGAGGGAGTGGGCACTGTCGGGGGGTCAGTGCTGAGGGAGTGGGCACTGTCGGGGGGTCAGTGCTGAGGGAGTGGGCACTGTCGGAGGGTCAGTGCTGAGGGAATGGGCACTGTCGGGGGGTCAGTGCTGAGGGAGTGGGCACTGTCGGAGGGTCAGTGCTGAGGGAGTGGGCACTGTCGGAGGGTCAGTGCTGAGGGAGTGGGCACTGTCGTAGGGTCAGTGCTGAGGGAGTGGGCACTGTCGGAGGGTCAGTGCTGAGGGAGTGGGCACTGTCGGGGGGTCAGTGCTGAGGGAGTGGGCACTGTCGGGGGGCCAGTGCTGAGGGAGTGGGCACTGTCGGAGGGTCAGTGCTGAGTGAGTGGGCACTGTCGGAGGGTCAGTGCTGAGGGAGTGGACACTGTCGGGGGGTCAGTGCTGAGGGAGTGGGCACTGTTGGAGGGTCAGTGCTGAAGGAGTGGGCACTGTCAGGGGGTCAGTGCTGAGGGAGTGCCGCACTGTCGGAGGGTCAGTGCAGAGGGAGTGGGCACTGTCGGAGGGTCAGTGCTGAGGGAGTGGGCACTGTCGTAGGGTCAGTGCTGAGGGAGTGGGCACTGTCGGAGGGTCAGTGCTGAGGGAGTGGGCACTGTCGGGGGGTCAGTGCTGAGGGAGTGGGCACTGTCGGGGGGCCAGTGCTGAGGGAGTGGGCACTGTCGGAGGGTCAGTGCTGAGGGAGTGGGCACTGTCGGGGGGTCAGTGCTGAGGGAGTGGGCACTGTCGGGGGGTCAGTGCTGAGGGAGTGCCGCACTGTCAGAGGGTCAGTGCAGAGGGAGTGGGCACTGTCGGGGGGTCAGTGCTGAGGGAGTGGGCACTGTCAGAGGGTCAGTGCAGAGGGAGTGGGCACTGTCGGGGGGTCAGTGCTGAGGGAGTGGGCACTGTCGGGGGGTCAGTGCTGAGGGAGTGGGCACTGTCGGAGGGTCAGTGCTGAGGGAGTGGGCACTGTCGGAGGGTCAGTGTTGAGGGAGTGGGCACTGTCGGGGGGTCATTGCTGAGGGAGTGGGCACTGTCGGGAGGTCAGTGCTGAGGGAGTGGGCACTGTCGGAGGGTCAGTGCTGAGGGAGTGGGCACTGTCGGGGGGTCAGTGCTGAGGGAGTGGGCACTGTCGGAGGGTCAGTGCTGAGGGAGTGGGCACTGTCGGAGGGTCAGTGCTGAGGGAGTGGGCGCTGTCGGAGGGTCAGTGCTGAGGGAGTGGGCGCTGTCGGACGGTCAGTGCTGAGGGAGTGGGCGCTGTCGGAGGGTCAGTGCTGAGGGAGTGGGCACTGTCGGGGGTCAGTGCTGAGGGAACGGGCACTGTTGGCGGGTCAGTGCTGAGGGAGTGGGCACTGTCGGAGGGTCAGTCCTGAGGGAGCGGGCACTGTCGGGGGGTCAGTGCTGAGGGAGTGCCGCATTGTTGGATGGTCAGTGCTGAGGGAGTGCCGCACTGTCGGAGGGTCAGTGCTGAAGGAGTGGGCACTGTCGGGGGGTCAGTGCTGAGGGAGTGGGCACTGTCGGGGGGTCAGTCCTGAGGGAGCGGGCACTGTCGGGGGGTCAGTGCTGAGGGAGTGCCGCATTGTCGGATGGTCAGTGCTGAGGGAGTGCCGCACTGTCGGAGGGTCAGTGCTGAAGGAGTGGGCACTGTCAGGGGGTCAGTGCTGAGGGAGTGGGCACTGTCGGGGGGTCAGTTCTGTGGGAGTGGACACTGTCGGAGGGTCAGTGCTGAGGGAGCGTCGCACTGTCGGAGGGTCAGTGCTGAGGGAGTGGGCACTGTCGGGGGTTCAGTGCTGAGGGTGTGGGCACGGTCGGAGGGTCAGTCCTGAGGGAACGCCGCACTGTCGGAGGGTCAGTGCTGAGGGAGTGGGCACTGTCGGAGTGTCAGTGCTGAGGGAGTGCCACACTGTCGGGCGGTCAGTGCTGAGGCAGTGGGCACTGTCGGACGGTCAGTGCTGAGGGAGTGGGCACTGTCGGAGGGTCAGTGCTGAGGGAGTGGGCACTGTCAGGGGGTCAGTGCTGAGGGAGTGCCGCACTGTCAGAGGGTCAGTGCAGAGGGAGTGGGCACTGTCGGGGGATCAGTTCTGTGTGAGTGGACACTGTCGGAGGGTCAGTGCTGAGGGAGCGTCGCACTGTCTGAGGGTCAGTGCTGAGGGAGTGGGCACTGTCGGGGGTTCAGTGCTGAGGGTGTGGGCACGGTCGGAGGGTCAGTCCTGAGGGAACGCCGCACTGTCGGAGGGTCATTGCTGAGGGAGTGGGCACTGTCGGAGTGTCAGTGCTGAGGGAGTGCCACTCTGTCGGGCGGTCAGTGCTGAGGCAGTGGGCACTGTCGGACGGTCAGTGCTGAGGGAGTGGGCACTGTCGGAGGGTCAGTGCTGAGGGAGTGGGCACTGTCGGAGGGTCAGTGCTGAGGGAGTGGGCACTGTCGGGGGGTCACTGCTGAGGGAGTGGGCACTGTCGCAGGGAAAGTGCTGAGGGAGTGGGCACTGTCGGAGGGTCAGTGCTGAGCATGCGGGCACTGTCGGAGGGTCAGTTCTGAGGGTGCGCTGCACTGTCGGGGGGTCAGTGCTGAGTGAGTGGGCACTGTCGGGGGGTCAGTGCTGAGGGAGTGGGCACTGTCGGGGGGGTCAGTGCTGAGGGAGTGGGCACTGTCGGGGGGCCAGTGCTGAGGGAGTGGGCAATGTCGGAGGGTCAGTGCTGAGGGAGTGGGCACTGTCGGGGGGTCAGTGCTGATGGAGTGGGCACTGTCGGAGGGTCAGTGCTGAGGGAGTGGGCACTGACGGAGGATCAGTGCTGAGGGAACGTCGAATTGTCGGAGGGTCAGTGCTGAGGGAGCGCCGCACTGTCGGAGGGTCAGTGCTGAGTGAGTGGGCACTGTTGGGGGTTCAGTGCTGAGGGAGTGGGCACTGTCAGATGGTCAGTGCTGATGGAGTGGGCACTGTCGGAGGGTCAGTGCTGAGGGAGTGGGCACTGTCGGGGGGTCAGTGCTGAGGGAGTGGGCACTGTCGGACGGTCAGTGCTGATGGAGTGGGCACTGTCGGGGGAGTCAGTGCTGAGGGAGTGGGCGCTGTCAGAGGGTCAGTGCTGAGGGAGTGCCGCACTGTCAGAGGGTCAGTGCAGAGGGAGTGGGCACTGTCGGGGGGTCAGTGCTGAGGGAGTGGGCACTGTCGGAGGGTCAGTGCTGAGGGAGTGGGCACTGTCGGGGGGTCAGTGCTGAGGGAGTGGGCACTGTCGGGGGGTCAGTGCTGAGGGAGTGCCGCATTGTCGGGGGGTCAGTGCTGAGGGAGTGCCGCACTGTCGGAGGGTCAGTGCTGAGGGAGTGCCGCACTGTCGGAGGGTGAGTGCTGAGTGAGTGGGCACTGTCGGAGGGTCAGTGCAGAGGGAGTGGGCACTGTCGGGGGGTCAGTGCTGAGGGAGTGGGCACTGTCGGGGTGTCAGTGCTGAAGGAGTGGGCACTGTCAGGGGGTCAGTGCTGAGGGAGTGCCACACTGTCAGAGGGTCAGTGCAGAGGGAGTGGGCACTGTCGGAGGGTCAGTGCTGAGGGAGTGGGCACTGTCGTAGGGTCAGTGCTGCGGGAGTGGGCACTGTCGGGGGGTCAGTGCTGAGGGAGTGGGCACTGTCGGGGGGTCAGTGCTGAGGGAGTGGGCACTGTCGGGGGGTCAGTGCTGAGGGAGTGGGCACTGTTGGAGGGTCAGTGCTGAAGGAGTGGGCACTGTCAGGGGGTCAGTGCTGAGGGAGTGCCGCACTGTCAGAGGGTCAGTGCAGAGGGAGTGGGCACTGTCGGGGGGTCAGTGCTGAGGGAGTGGGCACTGTCAGAGGGTCAGTGCAGAGGGAGTGGGCACTGTCAGGGGGTCAGTGCTGAGGGAGTTGGCACTGTCGGGGGGTCAGTGCTGAGGGAGTGGGCACTGTCGGAGGGTCAGTGCTGAGGGAGTGGGCACTGTCGGGGGGTCAGTGCTGAGGGAGTGGGCACTGTCGGGGGGTCAGTGCTGAGGGAGTGGGCACTGTCGGAGGGTCAGTGCTGAGGGAATGGGCACTGTCGGGGGGTCAGTGCTGAGGGAGTGGGCACTGTCGGAGGGTCAGTGCTGAGGGAGTGGGCACTGTCGGAGGGTCAGTGCTGAGGGAGTGGGCGCTGTCGGAGGGTCAGTGCTGAGGGAGTGGGCGCTGTCGGACGGTCAGTGCTGATGGAGTGGGCACTGTCGGGGGAGTCAGTGCTGAGGGAGTGGGCGCTGTCAGAGGGTCAGTGCTGAGGGAGTGCCGCACTGTCAGAGGGTCAGTGCTGAGGGAGTGGGCACTGTCGGGGGGTCAGTGCTGAGGGAGTGGGCACTGTCGGAGGGTCAGTGCTGAGGGAGTGGGCACTGTCGGGGGGTCAGTGCTGAGGGAGTGGGCACTGTCGGGGGGTCAGTGCTGAGGGAGTGCCGCATTGTCGGGGGGTCAGTGCTGAGGGAGTGCCGCACTGTCGGAGGGTCAGTGCTGAGGGAGTGCCGCACTGTCGGAGGGTCAGTGCTGAGGGAGTGCCGCACTGTCGGAGGGTCAGTGCTGAGGGACTGGGCACTTTCGGAGGGTCAGTGCTGAGGGAGTGCCGCACTTTCGG
>NW_026868553.1:0-37878 GCF_020745735.1 Hemiscyllium ocellatum | reverse complement strand
AGTCATTCATAAAATCACCAAAAGCAGAGGTCCTTTAACCTCTCCGTGCAGGAAAACCAGTGGTCAGCGAGCTCCAGGCTGAATGCATCATCCTCTGTCTCTATGGGCCAGGAATTCTGTATCAGACAGGACAGGTTTTCCTGTATCCCATGCTCTGTATCTTTCTCAATGAGCCATAAATGCATTTTGTCACAGTCTCAAATGATTCAATAAGATTTCTGAAGTCATGCCTGTCCCTTACAAAGCCATGATGACTTTCTCTAATCAAACTATGGTTTTCCAGGGCATCATAAAATCTGCATCTCAGAGTCTCCAATAATCTGCACATCACAGTCAGAAGACTGACAGGTCTGTGATTCTCAGGGTTATCTCTTTCCCTTTCTTGAACAACCCATGGCTGATTCACCTAACCTGCTCATCTTTGGGCTGTGGTTGGAAACCGGAGCACTAATGGAAATCCACACAGACATGGTGAGGAATGAGGCAAACTCCACACATACAGTCGCCTGGGCCTGGAATGGTAATCACGTCCCTGGTGCTGTGAGGCAGCAGTGCTAACCACTGAGTCTTCGTGCTGCCCCATGTAACTCTCTAGAGCCCTGCTTCTGTTCTTTGGTTCCTCAACCTTAAGTCAGCTTCCTTCTTCCCTCGTGACTAGATGAACTTGGAACCTTGTTAAATGCTTTGCTGAAAGTCCATGTAGACAACGTGACTGCTCTGCCGGCATCTATGTCTTGGCCACCTCCTCGAAGAGTCAATCCAGTTTGGGAAACACGGTGTTCCACTCACAAAAGCCATGCTGAATATCTCGAATCAGCCCTTGCCTTCCCAAATATATGTAGCTCCATTCTCTCAGAATCTCTCCAACAACTTACCAGCACTGGCTCCACTGGACTGAGATTTCCTGGCTTTTCCCTGCAGAATAAAGTGATGGAATAGCATTAGCCGCCCTCCACTCTTCCGGGAACCTCATTGTGTCTGTTGATAATATAACTATCTCTGTTAGGGACACCGCAATCTCTTCCTAGCTTCCCATGATTATTCAAGGATAGACCTAATGAGCTACTGAGGATTAATAACCTTTATTGTTTTAAGATTCCAGCACTTTTTCTTCTCTGTGAGGATTCTTTACATGTTTTCGCTATTTATTTCCCCATGTTCCCGAGCTTCCATGTCTTTCTCCACAGTAACTCTGACAACACTATTTTGTCTAATATCTCACCCACCTCCTGATAGTTAAGGTGCCCGATTTTCTACCAAGTTACTCTTTAGCCTTATTGAAACTTGTGGAAAGCTTCTGAAAATTCAAATAAATCGTATCCTCAGTACAACTACCCCTACACCCGCCCCCCCCTATCTATTCTGCCATTTATACTCACACCAATAAAAATACAATCCTACAGGCTCAAAGCAACATTCTCTTTTATTAAATGTGTTTCTAAGGGCCCAGGTTATTGTTTATTGACATATCCTTTCAAACATATTTTAGCTCCGACCTACTATCAGGCCAACACGGTTTGGTTTCAGACTGGCAGTAGAAAGGGTTATGGGAGTTCGTGTTTAACAATCTGAAAAAGGAGCTTACAGGTTCAACAGGTAATAGAGGCTTTGAGTTGAGAACAGAAGTGAGTCAAACAGTCAGGGCGGCAGGGACAAGGTAGGACTAATAAATTAAACTGCATTTATTTCAATGCAAGGGGGCTAACAGGGAAGGCAGATGAACGCAGGACATGGTTAGGAACATGGGACTGGGATCTCATAGCCATTACAGAAACATGACTCAGGGATGGGCAGGACTGGCAGCTTAATGTTCCAGGATACAAATGCTACAGTAGGGATAGAAAGGGAGGCAAGAGAGAAGGGGAATGGCATTTTTGATAAGGGGTAGCATTACAGCTGTGCTGAGGGAGGATATTACCAGAAATACATCCAGGGAAGTTATTTGGATGGAACTGAGAAATACGAAAGGGTTGATTGCCTTATTGGAATTGTATTATAGACCCCCAATAGCCAGAGGGAAATTGAGAAACAAACTTGTAAGGCGATCTCAGCTATCTGTAAGATAATAGGGTAGTTACGGTAGGGGATTTTAACTTTCCAAACATTGACTGGGACTACCATAGTGTTAAAGGTTTAGATGGAGAGGAATTTCTTACGTGTGTACAAGACAATTTTCTGATTCAGTATGTGGATGTACCTACTAGAGAAGGTGCAAAACTTGACCTACTCTTAGGAAATAAGGCAGGACAGGTGACTGAGGTGTCAGTGGGGGAGTACTTTGGGGCCGGCGATCATAATTCTAATTGTTTTAAAATAATGATGGAAAAGGATAGACCAGATCTAAAGTTGAGTTCTAAATTGGAGAAAGGCCAATTTTGGACGGTATTAGGCAAGGACTTTTGAAAACTGATTGGAGGCAGATGTTCACAGCTAAAGGGACGGCTGGAAAAATGGGAAGCCTTCAGAAATGAGATACCAAGAGTCCAGAGAAAGTATATTCCTGTCAGGGTGAAAGGGAAGGCTGGTACTTATAGGGAATTCTGGATGACTAAAGAATTGAGCGTTTGGTTCAGAAAAGGAGGAAGCATATGTCAGGTATAGACAGGATAGATTAAGTGAATCCTTAGAAGAGTATAAAGGAAGTAGGAGTATACTTAAGAAGGAAATCAGGAGGGCAAAATGCATAAATGAGATAGGTCTGACAAATAGAAATAAGGAGAATGCAAAGACTTTTTACAAATATATTAAGGAAAAAAGGATAACTAGGGAGAGAATAGGTCCCCACAAAGATCAGCAAGGTGGCCCTTGTGTGGAGCCGCAGAAAATGGGGGAGATATTAAATGAATATTTTGCACCAGTATTTACTGTGGAAAAGGATATGGAAGATATAGACTGTAGGGAAATAGATGCTGACATCTTGCAAAATGTCCAGATTACAGAGAGGGAAGTGCTGGATGTCTTCAAACGGTTAAAGGTGAATAAACCCCCAGGAACTGACCAGGTGTCCCCGAGAACTCTGTGGGAAACTAGAGAAGTGATTGCTGGGCTTCTTGCTGAGATATTTGTATCATCGTAGTCACAGGTGAGGTGTCAGAAGACTGGAGGTTGGCAAACGTGGTGCCACTGTTTAAGAAGGGTGGTAAAGACAAGCCAGGGAACTATAGACCGGTGAGCCTGAACTCAGTGGTGGGCAAGTTGTTGGAGGGAATCCTGACGGACAAGATGCACATGTATTTGGAAGGCAAGGACTGATTAGGAATAGTCGACATGGCTTTGTGCGTGGGAAATCATGTCTCATAAACTTGTTTGAGATTTTTGAAGAAGTAACAAAGAATATTGAGGAGGGCAGAGTGATAGATGTGATCCATATGGACTTCAGTGAGCTATTCGACAAGGTTCCCTATGGGAGACTGATTAGCAAGGTTAGAACTCATGGAATACAGGGAGAACTAGCCATTTGGATACAGAACTGGCTCAAAGGTAGAAGACAGATGGTGGTGATGGAGGGTTGTTTTTCAGACTGGAGGCCTTTGTTTAGAGCAGTGCCACAAGGATCAGTGCTGGGCCCTCTACTGTTTGTAATTTACATAAATGATTTAGATGCAAACATAAGAGGTACAGTTAGTAAATTTACAGATGACACCAAAATTGGAGGTGTAGTGGACAGCGAAGAGGGTTACTACAGGATCTGGACCAGATGGGACAATGGGCTAACTGGCAGATGGAGTTTCATTCAGATAAATGCGATGTGCTGCATTTTGAGAAAGCAAGTTTTAGCAGGACTTATCCACGTAATGGTAAGGTCCTAGGGAGTGTTGCTGACAAAGAGACGTTGGAGTGCTGGTTCATAGCTCTTTGAAAGTAGAGTCGCAGGTAGATAGGATAGTGAAGGTGGCATTTGGTATGCTTTCCTTTATTGCTCAGAGTATTCAGTACAGGAGATGGAAGGTCATGTTGCGGCTGTACAGAACATTGGTTAGGGCACTGTTGGAATATTTTGTGCAATTCCGGTCTCCTTCCTATCGGAAGAATTGTTGTGAATCTTGAAATGGTTCAGAAAAGATTTACAAGGATGTTGCCAGGGTTGTGGGATTTGAGCTACAGGGAGTGGCTGAACAGGCTGGGTTGGTTTTCCCAGGAGCTTCGGAGACTGAGGGGTGACCATACAGAGGTTTACAAAATTATGAGGGGAATGGATAGGATAGGATAAATAGACAAAGTCTTTTCCATGGGGTCAGTGAGACAAGAAATTGAAGGCATAGGTTTAGGGTGAGTGGGGAAAGATATAAAAGAGACCTAAGGGGCAGCTTTTTCATGCAGAGGGTGGTACGTGTATGGAACGAGCTGCCAGAGGATGTGTTGGAGGATGGTACAATTTCAACATTTAAGAGGCATTTGGATGGGCATATGAATAGGAAAGGTTTGGAGGAATATGGGCCGGGTGCGGCAGGTGGGACTAGATTGGGTTGGGATTTCTGATTGGCATGGACGAGTTGGACCGAAGGGTCTGTTTCCGTGCTGTACATCTCTATGACTCTGTCACTCAGAGGTTATAGAAATAAACTGCGTGGTCTAGTCTGGAGGAGATTAAAGGTATAAAGGTTTATAGTTACTGAAGTAAATTACATCAATCGGGACCAGCAGAGTTTACAGAGACTGAGTGTGTTTTAGAGACAGGAAGAGTTTATAGTCATCATTAGAAATGCAGAGACTAATTTATGAGAGAAGCAGGGCCACTCTGCTTTGTGCCCAGAGACAAGGAGGAGTCTAACAGCTGGAGGAGGTTACTAAGGTACAGAGGTTTTTTGTTGTCGTGACGGGAAGGTTACAGAGATCATGAAGGCAGTAGGAGTTCAAAAAAGTCACAAAGACAGGGAGATTTTTCAGGTCTGGAAAGGACTATACTGTCAGGGATGGCTTCAGGAACTGAAGAGTTATTTTTCTTCAGTTAAGGAGAGCTGTGACAGAACCTGGGATTAAAGGCAAATGCAGAGACTTGGAGAGTTGTACTGGTTGGATGAGCTTTCAGCGATAAGCAGGACTGTAGGGGCTGATAGAGATAGGGGAAGTGGTATCTATGAAACAGACAGTGGGAAACTGACAGACATAGGGAGGGTTGTGTGGAACAGATGAATTTACAGACAAGATAGTGATAATGAAGCCTGAGATTTTTTTCATGTTCCTTGCCCAGCATTGTTCCTACATCATGCCCTCAGGGACAGAATTAAAGCCCATGAACTCCTCCCTGTGCTGTTTACTGTGAGTGATCTTACCGGCTGCAGGATTTACTGAAGGCTCCAGATCTCCCTCTCCATCTCTCTCTGGCTGACCAACTGTCTTCAATGTGGTGATGGACGAGACAGGAATTAGGAATTGTGCTGAGTCAGGGACATCAGGAATACCTACAGGAGACAGAGAAATAGAGAGAATGGGAAATTAGACTAATGCAATGAAGTCCCACAATGAACATAGAGAATGGCACTGAGTCCCACAGAGATATGGAAATTCCCAGTCTCCATCCATGGCCTGTGCAGTTGCTTCCCTCTGGAGTGGGGAATGCTGTTGGCTCAGGATCTGGAGTAACTGCAAGAGCGAGAGACACTGACAGAGGCAGCAAATAGACCAACACAGTGAGAGATATCACATTGACAGAGACTGAGTGATATCAGCAGTGTGCTGGAAGGTGTCAGGATCACACAATAGTATCATTAGAAGTGGTTCTGACTAGTGAGCACTCAGGGAGGACTGAGCTATTTCATTGGGATAGACTCCTCTGGTACCAGGATTATGCACTGTGCTGTAAATGGACACAGATGAGGAGGGGGACAGGTCTCAAGTGAATGGAAATTCCCAAGACCAAAGAGAAAGGTTGAAATATTGGAATACCATGGAGATGTGGATGAAGACCAACAGAAAGAAACCGTAAGGGACTGAGTTTAATTAAAATACGACATTGTCAAATAGATTTGTGACAGGAAATTATTGGTTAAAATAAAGTAAATGCCATTTCCGCCCCTTTCAATTCCTCATACACCACAAGTGACGTCACTTCCGCCCCCCACACCATTGCTGATGTCACACACTCAGTGACTTCCACGCACCCCCCACTGCCCGTGTTTGCCACCACTTCTGTCCCCACCAACACCACTAACCTGCATTCTGCTGACACCACTCCCAGGTTCCACCGTTACCATCCCCACCCCTAGAACCCTGAGGGTAACACCACTCCTGCTCATGACTCCATCCCCATCCCCACTAACACCACACCCACTCCAGTTACAGGCACCGTCGCCTCCCCCAGCTCCACACCTACGCCTGGTCCCAGCTCCCAGTCCTGCCGAGTTTTCACCATTCCCCTGACCTCCCCCTCACTGAGGACGAGTGATCAGTCCTCAGCAAAGGCCTCACCTTTATCCCTCACCGTCCACACATCAATTAATTTAATACACGCCGTGACGTCAAACACTTCTTCCACTGCCTCCGCCTCAAAGCTTATTTTGACAATGAACACTCCCGCCTATTTTCTGAGAACCCCTTTTCCGGCCTCCAATACACTCCATCCACCTGGACACCCCAAGCTGGCCTATTACCTGCCTTCGATATCTTCATTTCCAACTTCCACCGACACATTAACTGCCTCAACCTATCTACCCCCTCCCCCACTCCAACCTCTCACAACGCCCAGCCCTCCACTTCCTCTGCTCCATTCCCAACCTCACCATCAAACCAGCAGATAAAGGGGGTGCAAAGGTAGTCTGGTGCACTGACCTCTACACCGCTGAAACCATGATGTCAACTCAAACATACCTCCCACTACCACCCCCTCTACCATGACCCACCTCCCATCATCAAACCGTCATCTCCCAGAGCATACAGAACCTCATCACCTCAGGAGGAGATCTCCCACCCACAGCTTCCAACCTCATTGTCCGGGATCCCCACTGCCCGGTTCTACCTCCTGCCCACGATCCACAAGCCTGACCACCCTGGCGACCCATTGTCTCAGCATGCTCCTGCCCCACTGAACTCATGTCTTCCTACCTCGACATTGTCCTATCCCCCAATCCAGGAACTACCCACATTCGTTCGAGAAACCACCCACACCCTCCACTCCTCCAAGACTTCCGTTTCCCTGGCCCCAAAGCCTCATCTTCACAATGGATATCTAATCCCTCTACACCTCCATCCACCATGACCAGGACCTCCAAGCCCCCGTTTCTTCCTCTCCCGACGTCCACAACAGTACCCTTCCACCGACACTCTCATTCGTTTGGCTGAACTTGTCCTCACCCTTAACAATGTTTCGTTCAAATCCTCCCACTTCCTCCAGACCAAAGGGGTAGCAATGGGCACCCGCATGGGCCCCAGCTATGCCTGTCTCGTTGTTGGCTACGTAGAACAGTCCATCTTCCGTAGTTACAATGGCACTACTCTCAACGTCTTCCTCTGCAACATCCTCTGCAGCATTGGCACCACCTCGTGCTCCCTCGAGGAGTTTGAGCAATTCATCAACTTCACCAACACATTCCACCCTGACCTTAAATTTACCGGGACCATCTCCAATACCTCCCTCCCCTTCCTGGCCCTCTCCATCCCCTTATGACAACTGACTTGACACCGTCATTTTTTACAAACCTCCCCACTCCCACAGATGTCTAGATTACATATCTTCCTATCCTACCGCCTGCAAAATTCCCAACCTCTATTCCCAATTCCTCCGCCTCCGCTGTACCTGCTCCCAGGTGGGCCACTTCCACCACAGAACACACCAAATAGCCTCCTTCTTTAGGGATCGGAATTTCCCTTCCCACGTGGTAAAAGATGCCCTTCAACGCATCTCGTCGACATCCCGCACCTCCGCCTTCAAACCCACCCCTCCAACAGTAACAAGGACAGAACGCCCCTGGTGCTCACCTTCTACCCTACCGACCTTCACCAAAACCAAATCCTCTGCCGCCATTTCCGCCACCTCCAAACGGACCCCACCACCAGGAATATATTTCCCTCCCCACCCCTCTCCACTTTCCGCAAATACCATTCCCTCCGTGACTACCTGGTTAGTTCCATGCTGCCCAAAAACCCACCCTCCCTTCCTGGCACCTTCTCCTGCCACCGCAGGAACTGTAAAACATGTGCCCACACTTCCTCCCTCACCTCTATCCAAGGCCCCAAAGGAGCCTTCCACATCCATCAAAGTTTTACCTGCACATCCACCAATATCATTTATTGTGTCCGTTGCTCCCGATTCGGTCTCCTCTACATTGGGGAGACTGGACACATCCTAGCAGAGCGCTTTAGAGAACATCTCTGGTACACCCGCACCAATCAACCCCACCGCCCTGTGACCCAACATTTCAACTCCCCCTCCCACTCTGCCAAGGACATGCAGGCCCTGGGCTTCCTCCACCACCACTTCCTCACCACCCGACGCCTGGAGGAAGAATGCCTCACCTTCCACCTCGGAACACTTCAACCCCAGGGTATCAATGTGGATTTCACCAGTTTCCTCATTTCCCCATCCCCCATCTCACACCACCTCCAGCCTTCCAGCTCAGCACCGCCCTCATGACCTGTCCTATTGGCTTATCTCCCTTCGCACCTATCCACTCCATCCTCATCTCTGACCTCTCATCCCCTTCCCCACCCCCATTCACCCATTGTACTCATTTCCACCTTCCCCCATCCTCCACTCTGACCTACCACCTTCTTCTGCACCCCATTCACCTATTGTTGCCCCCTCTCATTTATCTCCCGACTCTGCAGGCACCCTGCCTCTGTTCCTGATGAAGGGCTTTTCAAATACATTTCAAATATGTGGAGGGACTATCGGAAAGAGAGGAGGTTACAGCGATAGGACCTGTTACAGGAATTAAAAATTATTGAAGACACTGGACCACAAGACATGCCATAGATACAGTATTGCAGAGTAGTGAGTTTTAATATAGAACTTACATTGGGGCGGTGATTGAGCCTGGGGGTGGTGTGTGTGTGTACTGTGCTCCCCTCCAGCACTGTATCTATGTCATGTTGTGTTAACAGATGTTTGGAGCCCTCTCACTGTTCTTTGCTCTGTGCACTGTGGGGGCCTTACCTCACTACAGGATTTATTGAAGGCTCCAGATCTCCCTGCCCTTTGTCTCCCTCTGGCAGACCAACTGCGTTCATTGTGGTGATGGACGATCCACCCCGCAGCAGGGAAGGCTGTTGAGTCAGGACTTTCCTGAGTACCTACAGGAGACAGAGAAATAGACAGAATGGGAAATTAAACAGATGCAGTGAGGGTTACACACGGAGAATGGCACTGAGTCCCACAAAGATCTGTAAAATGGAGCGATATTAAGTAATAGCCCCAGATTGCTGGAAGATGTCAGGATCACACAGTCATGTTGGAAGAATGGGTTTAGCTTCATGATGCCCTGGTATCAGTGCTCAGGGATGAGCACCCAGTGAGCAGGTGAAGTAATGGCCTCGTGGTATTATTGTGAGAGAATATATCCAAAACCTCAGCTAATGTTCAGGGGAGGCAGGATTGAATCCCGCCATCTGAAAAGGAGACATTTGAAATCAATAATTTTTAAAATAATTATTAACAATCCACAATTAAGTATGAAACCACTACTGAAGTGTAACAAATCCAAACACTTGTCATTTAGAGAAGGACATCTGCCCATCCTGACCTGGTCTGCACGACGTACCCACAGCAAAGTGTTTGCCTCTCAATGACCCTCTGAAATGGCCGAGCAAGTTACTCAGCTCAAGGGCTTCTAGGGCTGGGCAAGAAAGTCTGGTCAGACAGAGACACCCACATCCCATACCTGATTTACAAAAAAAAATCTATTAGGATGGTCCCCCTGGAACTGTGCTGGGACCTGTGTCCTGGCCAGTCATGTCGGTAGGTTTATGGGCAGGGCATTAAACTGACAGAGAGGATGCAGGTGAAAGGAGCTTTCCAAATCCAAAGGGAAAAGGTGAAGCAATGGAACAACATGGGAATGTGGCTAAAGACAAGCAGAAAGGAACAGGATAGGACAGAGTTTCACTAAAATTGTACATCAGCAAATAGATTTGTGAACGAAAACTGTGGAAGAGAGGATATTATGTTTTTTTTTTAATGGACAATGTTGCTGCAATAAGGTAGATGGATTTGTGACACAGAGATAAAAGAGATTTAGACACCAGGGAGACATGGATAAAGGGTGAACAACAATATTCAGTGGTTCTTAATCTCGTGAAAACCCAGGCAAAAATGGGCAACGTTATCAATAATGGATAACAAAGGCATTACAGAGAAAGCATTTGGCCGCAGATCATGAAGTCGAGTCAGTCTGAATGTAAACTCTGGCTACTACTTGCCAAGGACACAAGCAGCAGTTTTAGCCACCGAACAGCATTGCATTGCTCATCACTGCATTACACAGGAACTCATTGTAATTTTTTAACAAAGGCATTGTGATAATTTTGGAAATCTTCAATATTTGTAAACCTGGGACAATCACACGGATAACATTGATATTGGAAGAGGAGTACGGTTATTTTTTTTTCAGTGTTTCTTTGAAAAACACATTGTGCAACTGTTAAGGGACATAACTATCGCAGAGCGACCGTGTAATGAAACTTAGTGAATGAGTAATGTCACCTGCAGAGATCCTTCGGGAAATTGTGATAAAGTGCAGTTTAAATAAATATGAAGTTTTAAAGTGAATCACAAAAAGGGCAAGCTACAACTAGGAACAAAAATAGCCATTTACATGAGTTTGAGAGGAGAACTGACCAAGGTAAACAGGCTAAACAAACTGAAATATGTGCCTGTAAATGGACAGTGGTAAACATTTGAAGGGACAATGCAAAACACTCAACAAAAGGACATTCAATTGAAACAGACAAAACCTCAGCAAGAACTTCCCACTGATCCCTCACTCAGGACAAAAGGGATCATACCAGATTATGAGGCTGAGAAGATCACCAAAAAGTACTTCAAACCCTGAAGTGAGAGGGTGCTTTAGGAGTAAATGTTAAATAGATTGCAAAGGGTCTGGTAGCAGGAGGAGGGCTGTGGGAATGGGAACCACGGTCTGGGTTTATTGACACAATAGGAACAGGAGAGGTGAAGGTGCTGGAGATGGTGAGAGTGTTACAGAGAGTGGTCAGGGTGTTACAAAGCCAGTCTGAATTGCTGCAGCTGGAGGGGTTTGCCGAGGTAGGGAGGGACATATGTATTTTTATATATTCATTCATGAGGTGTGGGTGTCACTGCCTGGAACAACGTTCTTTTTCCCCACTGCTAATTACCCAGAGGGTAGCTCAGAGTCAGCCATATTGCTGTGGGTCTGGAATCACATGTTAGCCTGACCAGGTTTGAATATTTGATGTCCTTCCCTAAAGGAGGCCAGTGAACCAGATGAGTTCTTCCCACTGATCAACAACGCTTTTATAGTGGCCTGACCAATGTCTTGTACAGATACAACATGATGTCCCAACTCCTACTCTCAATGCTTTGCCCAATGAAGGAAACCATCCCAAACGCCTGCTTCACCAGCCTGTCTACCTGTGACACACATTCAAAGAACTGTGTACCTGGGTCACTGGATCTCTGACTGAAAACACTACCCAGGGCCCGAACAATAACTGTACAAGTCCCACCCTGGTTTGTTTCACCAAAATGGAACGCTTCACGTTTATCTAATTAAACTCTATCTGCTATTCTTCAGCCCACTATCCCAGCAGTACTGTTCATCCAGGGACACACACAAACACACACACACACACACAGACACACACACACACACACACACACACACACACACACAGAGCGAGGAAGGGACACGGACACACACAGCGAAGGGGGGAACATGCATCCGCACACACACACACACAGACACAGCGAGGGAAAGGACACTCACACACAGTGAGGGGAGGACATGCACACACATACACACACACACACACAGACACACACACACACACACACACACGGTGAGGGACACACACACGAGGGAGGGACCCACACACAGCGAGGGACACACACACACACACACCACACAGCAAGGGACACACACACACACACAGCGAGGGAGGGGGGACACACACAGCGAGGGAGGAGGACACGCGCACACACACAGCAAGGAGGGACACACACACAGCGAGGGAAGGGGGCACACACACACACACACACACACACAGTGAGGGACGGACACGCACACATACACAGCGAAGGAGGGACACACACACACACAGCGAGGGAGGGGGACACGCAAACACACACAGCGAGGGAGGGGGACACGCACACACAGCGAGGGAGGGACAAACACACACACACACAATGATGGATGGGGACACGCACACACACAGCACGGGGTGACATACACAGCGAGGGGGGACACACACAGCGAGGTGGGACACACACACACAGACACACACACAGCGAGGGTGGGAGACACACACACACACAGCGAGGGAGGGGGCACGCACACACAGCGAGGGAGGGGGACACACACCACACACACACACACACACACACACAGTGAGGGACGGACACGCACACATACACAGTGAGGGAGGGACACGCACACACACACAGCAAGGGAGGGACATGCGCACACACAGCGAGAGAGGGACACACACACACACACAGCGAGGGAGGGACACGCACAAACACAGCGAGGGAGGGGGGACACACAGCGAGGGAGGGACACACACACACACAGCGAGGTGGGGGACACACACAAACACGGCGAGGGAGGGATATACACACACACAGCGTGGGAGGGGGACACAAACAGCGTGGGAGGGGGACATGCACACAGTGAGGGGGACACGCACATAGCGAGAGGGACACACACACACACACACAGCGAGGGGGGACACACACAGCGAGGGGGACACACACACACAAACAGCGAGGGAGGGGACACACACACAGCGAGAGGGACACACACACACACACACACAGCGAGGGGGGACACACACAGCGAGGGGGACACACACACACAGCGAGGGAGGGGGACACGCACACAGCGGGGGGGACACGTACACAGCGAGGGTGGGGACGTGCACACAGCGAGGGAGGGGGTGCGCACACAGCAAGGGAGGGGGTGCGCACACAGCAAGGGAGGGGGACACGCACACACACAGTGAGGGAGGGACACGCGCGCGCATGCATATACACACACACACAGCGAGGGAGGGACACACACACACACAACGAGGGAGGGGGACACACACACAGCGAGGGAAGGGGGCGCACGCACACACACAGTGAGGGACGGACACGCACACATACACAGCGAGGGAGGGACACACACACACACAGCGAGGGAGGGGGACACGCACACACACAGCGAGGGAGAGGGACACGCACACAATGGGGGGACATGCACACACAGCAGGGGGTGACGCACACAGCGAGGGGGGGACACACAGCGAAGGTGGGGGACACACACAGCGAGGGGGGACACACACAGCGAGGTATGGACACACACACACACACACAACACACATCGAGGGAGGGGGACGCGCACACAGCGAGGGAGGGGGTCACATGCACACACATACACACACACGCACAGTGAGGGAGCGGTACACACACAGAGCGAGGGGTGGAACACACACACACAGTGATGGACGGACACGCACACGTACACAGTGAGGGAGGGACACGCACACACACACAGCGAGGGAGGGACATGCGCGCACACACAATGAGGGAGGGGGACACGCACACACAGCAGGGGGGACACACACAGCGAGGGGGGACACACACAGCGAGGTAAGGGGACACACACAGCGAGGTAGGGGACACACACACACACACAGCGAGTGGGAGACACACACAGCGAGGGAGGGACATACACAAACACAGCGAGAGAGGGACACACACAAACACAGCAAGGTAGGGGACACACACAAACACACAGCGAGGGAGGGACACGCACAAACACAGCGAGGGAGGGACACGCACAAACACAGCAAGGTCGGGGACACACACAAACACACAGCGAGGGAGGGACACGCACAAACACAGCAAGGTAGGGGGACACACACACACAGCGAGGGAGGGGGACACACACACACAGAGGGAGGGGGACACACACACACAGAGGGAGGGGGACAGACACAAACAAACACACACACGAGGGAGGGACACGCACACACACAGCGAGGGAGGGACACACAATCACAGCGAGGGAGGGGGCAGACACAAACACAGAGAGGGAGGGGACACACACAAACACCGCGAGGGAGGGGGACACACACACACAGCGAGGGAGGGACACACACAGCGAGGGAGGGACACACGCACACACAGCGAGGGAGGGACATGCACACACAGCGGGGGAGGGGGACACGCACACACAGCGAGGGAGGGGGACACACTCAGCAAGGGGGTGGGACACACACACAGCGAGGGAGGGACACACACACACAGCGAGGGGGGGGAAACCCACACAGAGCGAGGGAGGGACGCGCACAAACACAGCGAGGGAGGGACACGCACAAACACAGCAAGGTAGGGTACACACACAAACACACAGCGAGGGAGGGACACGCACACACACAGCAAAGGAGGGGGACACACACACACAGAGGGAGGGGGACACACACACACAGAGGGAGGGGGACACACACACAGAGGGAGGGGGACAGACACAAACAAACACACACAGCGAGGGAGGGACAGGCACACACACAGCGAGGAAGGGACACACACTCACAGCGAGGGAGGGGGACAGACACAAACACAGCGAGGGAGGGACACACGCACACACAGCGAGGGAGGGACACACACACATACACAGCGAGGGAGGGGAACACACAGCGAGGGTGGGACATGCACACACAGCGGGGGAGGGACATGCACACATACACAGCGAGGGAGGGGAACACACAGCGAGGGAGGGACATGCACACACAGCGGGGGAGGGACATGCACACACATCACGGGGAAGGGACAAACACACACACAGCGAGGGAAGGACATGCACAGACATGCAGCAAAGGGGGACAGACACACACACAGCGAGGAAGGGACACGGACACACACAGCGAAGGGGGGAACATGCATCCGCACACACACACACAGACACAGCGAGGGAAAGGACACTCACACACAGTGAGGGGAGGACATGCACACACACACACAGGCACACCACACACACACACACACACACACACACAGTGAGGGACACACACACGAGGGAGGGACACAGACACAGTGAGGGAGGGACACATACACACACACACTTACACACATAGCAAAGGGGACGGACACACACACACCCACCCACAGCGAGGGAGGAACATACACAATCACACACAGCGAGGGAGGGGGGGACACACACAGCGAGGGAGGGACACACACACACAGTGAGAGGGTGCACAAACAGCAAGGGAGGGGGGCACGCACACATACAGTGAGGGAGGGACACGCGCGCGCACGCATACACACACACACACACACACACACCACACACACACACAGCGAGGGAGGGACACACACACAGCGAGGGAAGCGGACACACACAGCGAGGGAAGGGGACACACACACACACACACACACACACACACACACACACACAGCGAGGGAGGGACACACACACACACACACACACACAGTGAGGGACGGACACGCACACATACACAACGAGGGAGGGACACGCACACAGCGAGGGAGGGACAAACACACACACAGCGAGGGAGGGTTACACGCACACACACAGTGAGGGAGGGGGACACGCACACACACAGCGAGGGAGGGACAAACACACACACAGCGAGGGAGGGGGACACGCACACACACAGTGAGGGAGGGGGACACGCACACACACAGCGAGGGAGGGACAAACACACACACAATGAGGGAGGGGTCACGCACACACACAGCAGGGGGTGACATACACAGCGAGGGGGGACACACAGCGAAGGTGGGACACACACACAAACACACACACACACACAGCGAGGGGGGAGACACACACACACTCATCGAGGGAGGGGGACGCGCGCACACAGGGAGGGATGGGGACGTGCACACACAGCGAGGGAGGGGACACACGCGCACACACACACACGCACAGTGAGGGAGCGGGACACACACACACAGTGAGGGAGGGACATGCGCGCACACAAGATGAGGGAGGGGGACACGCACACACAGCGAGAGGGGACACACACAGCGAGGGGGGACACACACAGCGAGGTAAGGGGACACACACAGCGAGGTAGGGGGACACACACAGCGAGGTAGGGACACACACACACACAGCGAGGGGGGGACACTCACAGCGAGGGAGGGACACGCACAAACACAGCGAGGTGGGGACACGCACAAACACAGCGAGGTAGGGGACACGCACAAACACACAGCGAGGAAGGAACACGCAAACACACAGAGAGGGAGGTGGACACACACAAACACAGCGAGGGAGGGGGACACACAAACACAGCGAGGAAGGGGGGATACACAGCGAGGGAGGGACACACACACACACACACACACACACACAGCGAGGTAGGGGGACATACACAAACACGGCGAGGGAGGGACACACACACACACACACACACACACACAGCGTGGGAGGGGGGTCACACACAGCGAGGGAGTGGGGACTGACACATAGCGAGGGAGGGACATGCACACAGCGAGGGAGGGGGACACGCACACAGCGAGGGAGGGGGACACGCACACAGCGAGGGAGGGACACGCACACACAGCGAGGGGGGCACACAGCGAGGGTGTGGGACACACACACAGCGAGGGAGTGGGACACACACACAGCGAGGGAGGGACACACACACACAGCGGGACACCCACACACAGCGAGTGAGGGGGGACACGCGCACACACAGCGAGTGAGGGGGACACGCACACACAGCGAGTGAGGGGGGACACGCGCACACAGCGAGGGAGGGGACACACGCACACACACACAGCGAGGGGGATACACGCAGACACACAGCGAGGGAAGGACATGCACACACAAACAGCGAGGGGGATACACCCAGACACACAGCGAGGGAAGGACATGCACACACACACAGTGAGGGGGATACACCCAGAAACACAGCGAGGGAAGGATGTGCACGCTCACACACGCACCGAGGGTGGGACACGCACACAGTGAGGGAGGGACACGGACACACACAGCGAGGGGGGTGGGGGGAGCATGCATCCGCACACACACACAGACACAGCGAGGGAAGGACACTCACACACAGTGAGGGGAGGACATGCAGACACACACACACACACACACGAGTGCGGGACACACACACACACACACAGTGAGGGAGGGACACGCACATACAGCGAGGCAGGGACACGCACACATACAGGAGGGAGGGACACACACACACACAACGGGGAAGGGACAAGCACACACAACACGGGGAAGGGACACGCACACACACCGAGGAGGGACAAACACACACACACAGCGAGGGAAGGACATGCACACACACACACACACATGCACATGCAGCAAGGGGGATATACGCAGACACACAGCGAGGGAAGGACATACACACACACACAGTGAGGGGGATACACCCAGAAACACAGCGAGGGAAGGATGTGCACGCTCACACACGCACCGAGGGTCGGACACGCACACAGCGAGGGAGGGACACGGACACACACAACGGGGAAGGGACAAGCACACACAACACGGGGAAGGGACACGCACACACACCGAGGGAGGGACAAACACACACACACAGCGAGGGAAGGACATGCACACACACACACACACACACATGCAGCAAGGGGGATATACGCAGACACACAGCGAGGGAAGGACATACACACACACACAGTGAGGGGGATACACCCAGAAACACAGCGAGGGAAGGATGTGCACGCTCACACACGCACCGAGGGTCGGACACGCACACAGTGAGGAGGGACACGGACACACACAGCGTGGGGGGGGAACATGCATCCGCACACACACACACAGACACAGCGAGGGAAGGACACTCACACACAGTGAGGGGAGGACATGCAGACACACACACACACACACGAGTGCGGAACACACACACACACACACACACACACAGCGAGGGAGGGATACGCACATACAGCGAGGGAGGGACACGCACACATACACCGAGGAAGAGACACGCAAACATACAGCGAGGGAGGGACACGAACACATACAGCGAGGAAGAGACACGCAAACATACAGCGAGGGAGGGACACGCACACACACAACTGGGAAGGGCAAGCACACACAACACGGGGAAGGGACATGCACACACACTGAGGGAGGGACACGCACACACACCGAGTGAGGGACAAACACACACACAGCGAGGGAAGGACATGCACAGACATGCAGCGAAGGGGGATAGACACACACACAGCGAGGAAGGGACACGGACACACACAGCGAAGGGGGGAACATGCATCCGCGCACACACACACACACGCACACACAGACACAGCGAGCGAAAGGACACTCACACACAGTGAGGGGAGGATGCACACACACACACACACACACACACACAGTGAGGGACACACACACAAGGGAGGGACACACACAGTGAGGGAGAGACACATACACACACACACACAGACACACACAGCAAAGGGGACGGACACACACACACACACACACAGCGAGGGGGGACACACACAGCGAGCGAGGGACACGCACAAACACAGCGAGGTAGGGGACACGCACAAACACACAGCGAGGAAGGAACACGCGCACACACAGCGAGGGAGGGGGACACACACAAACACACACACACAGCGAGGGAGGTCACGCACACACACAGCGTGGGAGTGGGGCACGCACACAGCGAGGGAGGGACACGCACACAGCGAGGGGGACACACGCACACAGCGGGGGTGGACACGGAGGGAGACACGCACACAGCGAGGGAGGGGGACACGCACACAGCGAGGGAGGGACACGCACACACAGCGAGGGAGGGGGCACACACAGCGAGGGAGGGGGCACACACAGCGAGGGAGGGGGTACACACAGCGAGGGTGTGGGACACACACACAGCGAGGGAGGGACACACACAGCGAGGGGGTGGGACACACACACAGCGAGGGAGGGACACACACACACACAGCGAGGGAGGGGGACACGCACATAGCGAGGGAGGGGGACACACGCACACACAGTGAGGGAGTGAAACGCGCACGCACGCATACACACACACACACACACACAGAGCGAGGCAGGGACACACACACACACAACGTGGGAGGAGGGGCCACACACAGCGAGGGAAGGGGGCGCACACAGACACACAGTGAGGGACGGACACGCACACATACACAGCGAGGGAGGGAGACGCACAGAGGAAGGGAGGGACACGCACACAGCGAGGGAGGGATAAACACGCACACACACAGCGAGGGAGGGGGCACACACAGCGAGGGAGGGATGACACACAGTGAGGGAGGGACACACACACACAGCGAGGGAGGGACACACACACAGCGAGGGAGGGTGACACACACACACACACAGCGTGGGAGAGGGGGACATGCACATAGCGCGAGGGCGGGACACACAGAGCGAGGGAGGGGACGCGCACACACAGCGAGGCAGGGGGACGGACACACACAGCGAGGGAGGGGGATGGACACACACAGCGAGGGAGGACACACACACACACACACACACACACACACTGCGAGGGAGGGACACGGACACGCACACACAGCGAGGGAGGGGGCACACTCACACACACACATACAGAACGAGGGATGGGGGAACACACACACGCGAACAAACACAGCGAGGAAGACACACACACACACACACACACACACACAGAGCGGGTGGGACACACACACAGCGAGGGAGGGACACGCACGTGCGCACACACACACACACATACACACACGCACAGTGAGGGAGGGGGACGCACACACAGTGAGGGAGGGACACGCACACATACACACCGAGGGAGGGACTGACACAGCGAGGGAGGGGGACACTCACACAGCGAAGGAGGGGGATACTCATGCACACAGCGAGGGGGGTCACGAACAGCGAGGGAGGGGGACACACAGCGAGGGAGGGGGACACGCACACACAGCGAGGGAGGGGGGAAACGCACATACAGCGAGGGAGGTTGACACACACAAACAGAGCGAGGGAAGGGGACACGCGCACACACAGCGAGGGAGGGGGGACACGCACACACAGCGAGGGGGGGACACGCACACACAGCGAGGGAGGGGGTGTACACACACACACACACACAGCGAGGGAGGGGGACACACACACATAGCGAGGGAGGGGGTACACGCACACACAGCGAGTGAGGGGGACACGCACACACACACTGCGAGGGAGGGGACACACGCACACACACACAGCGAGGGGGATACACGCAGATATACAGCAAGGGAGCGACACGCAAACACACACAGTGAGGGAGATACCCACAGACACGGAGCGAGGGAAGGACATGCACGCGCGCGCACACACACACACACACACACTGAGGGAGGGGGACGCACACACAGTGAGGGAGGGACACGCACACATACACACCGAGGGAGGGACTGACACAGCGAGGGAGGGGGACACTCACACAGCGAGGGAGGGGGATACTCATGCACACAGCGAGGGGGGGGTTACGAACAGCGAGGGAGAGGGACACGCACACAAAGCGAGGGGGGACACGTACACACAGCGAGGGAGGTTGACACACACGCACAGAGCGAGGGAGGGGACACGCGCACACACAGCGAGGGAGGGGGACACGCACACACAGCGAGGGAGGGGGGACAGGCACACACACAGCGAGGGAGGGGACACCCGCACACACAGCGAGGGAGGGGGACACGCGCACACAGAGCGAGGCAGGGGGGACACGCACACATAGCGAGGGAGGGGGGACACGCACACACAGCGAATGAGGGGGGCACGCACACACAGCGAGGGAGGGGACACACACACACACACACACACACAGTGAGGGAGGGCCACGCGCATGCACGCATACACGCACCCACACACACACAGCGAGGCAGGGACACGCACACACACAACGAGGGAGGGGGACACACACACAGCGAGGGAAGGGGGCGCACACACACACACAGTGAGCGACGGACACGCACACATACACAGCGAGGGAGGGACACGCGCACAGCAAGGGAGGGACACGCACACAGCGAGGGAGGGATAAACACGCACACAGCGAGGGAGGGGGACACGCGCACACACAGCGAGGGAGGGGTGGCACACACAGCGAGGGATGGGGGCACACACAGCGTGGGAGGGATGACACACAGTGAGGGAGGGACACACACACACAGCGAGGGAGGGACACACACACAGCGAGGGAGGGTGACACACACACACACACACACACAGCGTGGGAGAGGGGGACATGCACATAGCGAGAGGGCGGGACACACACAGCGAGGGAGGGGACGCGCACACACAGCGAGGGGGAGAGACACGCACACACAGCGAGGGAGGGACACACACACACACACACACACACACACACAGCGAGGGAGGGGGGACACACACACAGCGAGGGAGGACACACACACACAACCCGAGGGAGGGGGGACACTAACAGCGAGTGAGGGGGGACACACACAGCGAGTGAGGGGACACACACAAACACACAGCGAGGGAGGGAAACGCGCACACAGCGAGGGAGGGACACACACGCACACAGAGCGAGCGGGTGGGACACACACAGCGAGGGGATGGGACACACACATACACCGAGGGGGCGCGCAAACAGCAAGGGAGGGGGACACGCACACAGCGAGGGAGGGGGACACATGCACACACACAGTGAGGGAGGGACACGCGCACGCACGCATACACACACACACACACGCACACACACACACACACACACACAGAGCGAGGTATGGACACACACACATACAACGAGGGAGGGGGATATACACACACAGTGAGGGAAGGGGGCGCACACACACACACAGTGAGGGACGGACACGCACACATACACAGCGAGAGAGGGACACGCACACAGCAAGGGAGGGACACGCACACAGCGAGGGAGGGATAAACACACACACACAGCGAGGGAGGGGGACACGCACACACACAGCGGGAGGGGGACACGCACACACAGCGAGGGAGGGACAAACACACATACAATGAGGGAGGGGGACACGCACACACACAGCAGGGCGTGACACACACAGCGAGGGGGTGACACACACAGCGAGGTGGGACACACACAGCAAAGTGGGGGACACACACAGCGAGGGGACACACACACACACACACACACATTGAAGGAGGGGGACGCGAACACAGCGAGGGAGGTGGACGCGCACACACAGCGAGGGAGGGGGACACACGCACACACACACGCACAGTGAGGGAGCGGAACACACACAGAGCGAGGGAGGGTGGACACACACAGTGAGGGACTGACACGCACACATACACAGTGAGGGAGGGGCACGCACAGATACACAGCGAGGGAGGGACAGACACAGCGAGGGAGGGGGACACACACACAGCGAGGGGGCGCGCAAACAGCGAGGGAGGGGGACACGCACACAGCGAAGGAGGGGGACACACACAGAGCGATGGAGGTGGTGCTCAAACAGCAAGGGAGGGACACGCACACACACAGCGAGGGAGGGGCACGCACACAGCGAAGGAGGGATAAACACACACACAGCGAGGGGGGGGACACGCACGCACACAGCGAGGGAGGGGGACACGCACACACACAGCGATGGAGGGGGACACGCACACACAGCGAGGGAGGGACAAACACACATACAATGAGGGAGGGGGACACGCACACACACAGCAGGGGGTGACACACACAGCGAAGGGGGGACACACACAGCGAGGTGGGACACACACAGCGAAGGTCGGGGACACACACACATCGAGGGAGGGGTACGCGCACACTGCGAGGGAGGGGGACACACGCACACACACACAGCGAGGAAGGGACACACACACACACACACACACACACACAGAGCGAGGGAGGCACACACACACACACACACACACAGCGAGGGATTGGGACAAACGGAGCGAGGGAGGGACACGGACACGCACACACAGCGAGGGAGGGGCACAGTCACACACACACACATGCACAGCGAGGGATGGGGACACACACACACCCACACACGCGCACACACACAGCGAGGAAGGGACACACACACACACACACATACACAGAGCGGGTGGGACACACACACAGTGAGGGAGGGACACGCACGCGCGCGCACACACACACACACACACACTGAGGGAGGGGGACGCACACACAGTGAGGGAGGGACACGCACACATACACACCGAGGGAGGGACTGACACAGCGAGGGAGGGGGACACTCACACAGCGAGGGAGGGGGATACTCATGCACACAGCGAGGGGGGGTTACGAACAGCGAGGGAGAGGGACACGCACACAAAGCGAGGGGGGACACGTACACACAGCGAGGGAGGTTGACACACACGCACAGAGCGAGGGAAGGGGACACGCGCACACACAGCGAGGGAGGGGGACACGCACACACAGCGAGGGAGGGGGACAGGCACACACACAGCGAAGGAGGGGACACCCGCACACACAGCGAGGGAGGGGGACACGCGCACACAGAGCGAGGCAGGGGGGACACGCACACATAGCGAGGGAGGGGGGACACGCACACACAGCGAATGAGGGGGGCACACGCACACAGCGAGGGAGGGGACACACACACACACACACACACACACACACAGTGAGGGAGGGACACGCGCATGCACGCATACACGCACCCACACACACACAGCGAGGCAGGGACACGCACACACACAACGAGGGAGGGGGACACACACACAGCGAGGGAAGGGGGCGCACACACACACAGTGAGCGACGGACACGCACACATACACAGCGAGGGAGGGACACGCGCACAGCAAGGGAGGGACACGCACACAGCGAGGGAGGGATAAACACGCACACAGCGAGGGAGGGGAACACGCACACACACAGCGAGGGAGGGGTGGCACACACAGCGAGGGATGGGGGCACACACAGCGAGGGAGGGATGACACACAGTGAGGGAGGGACACACACACACAGCAAGGGAGGGACACACACACAGCGAGGGAGGGTGACACACACACACACACACACAGCGTGGGAGAGGGGGACATGCACATAGCGAGAGGGCGGGACACACACAGCGAGGGAGGGGACGCGCACACACAGCGAGGGGGAGAGACACGCACACACAGCGAGGGAGGGACACACACACACACACACACACACAGCGAGGGAGGGGGACACACACACAGCGAGGGAGGACACACACACACACACCCCGAGGGAGGGGGGACACTAACAGCGAGTGAGGGGGGACACACACAGCGAGTGAGGGGACACACACGCACACAGAACGAGCGGGTGGGACACACACAGCGAGGGGATGGGACACACACATACACCGAGGGGGCGCGCAAACAGCAAGGGAGGGGGACACGCACACAGCGAGGGAGGGGGACACGCACATAGCGAGGGAGGGGGACACATGCACACACACAGTGAGGGAGGGACACGCGCACGCACGCATACACACACACACACACAGAGCGAGGTATGGACACACACACATACAACGAGGGAGGGGGATATACACACACAGTGAGGGAAGGGGGCGCACACACACACACAGTGAGGGACGGACACGCACACATACACAGCGAGAGAGGGACACGCACACAGCAAGGGAGGGACACGCACACAGCGAGGGAGGGATAAACACACACACAGCGAGGGAGGGGGACACGCACACACACAGCGAGGGAGGGGGACACGCACACACAGCGAGGGAGGGACAAACACACATACAATGAGGGAGGGGGACACGCACACACACAGCAGGGCGTGACACACACAGCGAGGGGGTGACACACACAGCGAGGTGGGACACACACAGCAAAGTGGGGGACACACACAGCGAGGGGACACACACACACACACACACATTGAAGGAGGGGGACGCGAACACAGCGAGGGAGGTGCACGCGCACACACAGCGAGGGAGGGGGACACACGCACACACACACGCACAGTGAGGGAGCGGAACACACACAGAGCGAGGGAGGTTGGACACACACAGTGAGGGACAGACACGCACACATACACAGTGAGGGAGGGGCACGCACAGATACACAGCGAGGGAGGGACAGACACAGCGAGGGAGGGGGACACACACACAGCGAGGGGGCGCGCAAACAGCGAGGGAGGGGGACACGCACACAGCGAAGGAGGGGGACACACACAGAGCGAGGGAGGGGGTGCGCAAACAGCGAGGGAGGGACACGCACACACACAGCGAGGGAGGGGCATGCACACAGCGAAGGAGGGATAAACACACACACAGCGAGGAGGGGGAAACGCACACACATAGCGAGGGAGGGGACACACACACACACACAGCGAGGGAGGGGGACACGCGCACACACAGCGAGGTAGGGGGACACGCGCACACATAGCGAGGGAGGGGGACGCGCCCACACAGCGCGAGGGAGGGGGACACGCTCACACAGCGAGTGAGGGGGGACACGCACACACACACACAGCGAGGGAGGGGACACACGCACACACACACAGTGAGGGGGATACCCACAGACACAGAGCGAGGGAAGGACATGCACGCACGCACACACAGACACACACACACACGCAGCGAGGGGGATATACGCAGACACACAGAGAGGGAAGGACATGCACACATACACAGTGATGGGGATATACCCAGAAACACAGCGAGGGAAGAATGTGCACGCTCACACATGCACCGAGGGTGGGACACGCACACAGCGAGGGAGGGACACGGACACACACAGCAAAGGGGGGGAACATGCATCCACACAAACACACACAGACACAGCGAGGGAAGGACACTCACACACAGTGAAGGGAGGACATGCAGACACACACACACACACACACACACACACACACACAGCGAGGGAGGGACACGCACATACAGCGAGGGAGGGACACGCACACATACAGGAGGGAGGGACATGCAAACACACAGCGGGGAAGGGACACGCAAACATACAGCGAGGGAGGGACACGCACACACACAATGGGGAAGGGACAAGCACACACAACACGGGGAAGGGACACGCACACACACAGAAGGAGGGACACTCACATACACCGAGGGAGGGACAAATACACACACACAGCGAGGGAAGGACATGCGCACGCACACACACACACACACACACACACACACACACACACAAACACACACACATGCAGCGAGGGGGATATACGCAGACACACAGCGAGGGAAGGACATACACACACATACACACACTCACACACACGCAGCGAGGGGGATATACGCAGACACACAGCGAGGGAAGGACATACACACACAAACACACACACACACACACAGTGAGGGGGATACACGCAGACACACAGCAAGGGAAGGACATGCACACACACACACACACAGCGAGGGGGATACACCCAGACACACAGCGAGGGAAGGACATGCACACACACACAGTGAGGGGGATACACCCAGAAACACAGCGAGGGAAGGATGTGCACACTCACACACGCACCGAGGGTGGGACACGCACACAGCGAGGGAGGGACACGGACACTCACAGCGAGGGAGGGGGACAGACACAAAGACAGCGAGGGAGGGGGACACACACAAACAAACACACAGCGAGGGAGGGGCACGCACAAACACAACGTGGGAGAGGGGGACATGCACATAGCGAGGGGGCGGCACACACACAGCGAGGGAGGGACACACTCACACAATGAGTGAGGGCACACACGCACACACAGCGAGGGAGGAAAACGCACACACAGCGAGGGAGGGACACACACACACACACACACAGAGCGAGGGAGGGGGACACACACAGCGAATGAGGGGACACACACATACACACACGCACACAGTGAGGGAGGGACACGCACAGATACACAGCAAGGGAGGGACAGACACAGCGAGGGAGGGGGACACACACACAGCGAGGGAGGGGGACACACACACAGCGAGGGGGCGCACAAACAGCAAGGAAGGGGGACACGCACACAGCGAGGGAGGGGGACACACACACACTGAGGGAGGGGGTGCGCACACAGTGAGGGAGGGGGACACGCACACACAGTGAGGGAGGGACACGCGCGCACACACACACACACACACACACAGCGTGGGAGGGATACACACACACACAACGAGGTAGGGACACACACACACAGCGAGGGAAGGGGTGCACACACACACACAGTAAGGGACGGACATGCACACATACACAGCGAGGGAGGGACACGCACACACACAGGGAGGGACACGCACACAGCGAGGGAGGTATAAACACACACAGCGAGGGAGGGGGACACGCACACTCACAGGGAGGGAGGGGGACATGCACACACACAGCGAGGGAGGGGTCACGCACACACAGAGCGAGGGAGGGACAAACACACATACAATGAGGGAGGGGGACACGCACACACACAGCAGGGGGTGACTCACACAGCGAAGGTGGGGGACACACACAGCGAGGGGACACACACACACACACATCGAGGGAGGGGGACGCGCCCACAGCGAGGGAGGGGGACGCGCACACACAGCGAGGGAGGGACACACACACACACACACACACACACACACACGCACATTGAGGGAGCGGGACACACACAGAGCGAGGGAGGGGGTGGACACACACACAGTGAGGGACGGACACGCACACATACACAGTGAGGGAGGGACATGCGCGCACACACAATGAGGGAGGGGGAAACGCACACACAGCAGAGGGGACACACACAGCGAGGGAGGACACACATAGCGAGGTAAGGGGACACACACAGCGAGGTAGGGGGACACACACAGCGAGGTAGGGGGACACACACAAACACAGCGAGGGAGGGACACACACAAACACAGCAAGGTAGGGGACACACACAAACTTTTGGGCTAGTATAGGTTAGGTAGGATTCGTCGGCGCAACATCGAGGGCCGAAGGGCCTGTACTGCGCTGTATCCTTCTATGTTCTATGTTCTATGTTCTATAAACACACAGCGAGGCAGGGACACGCGCACACACAGCGAGGGAGGGGGGGACACACAGCAAGTAGGGGGACACACACACAGCGAGGGGGGACACGCGCACACACAGCGATGGAGGGGGACAGACACAAACAAACACACACAGCGAGGAAGGGACATGCACACAGCGAAGGGGGGACACGCACACAGCGAGGAGGGGGCCACGCGCACAGCGAGGGAGGGGGACACGCACACAGCGAGGGAGCGGGACACGCACACAGCGAGGGAGGGGACATACACACACACACACACAGCGAGGGAGGGAGGACTCACACAGCGAGTGAGGGGACTCACACAGCGAGTGAGGGGACACACACACACAGCGAGGGGGGACACAAACACAGCGAGGGAGGGACAGGCGCACAGACAGCGAGGGAGGGGGACACACACAAACAAACACACAGCGAGGGAGGGACACGCACAAACACAGCGTGGGAGAGGGGGACATGCACATAGCGAGGGGGCGGGACACACACAGCGAGGAAAGGACACACTCACACAGCGAGTGAGGGCACACACACACACACACACACACACACACACACACACACACAGAGCGAGGGAGGGAAACGCACACACAGCGAGGGAGGGACACACACACACACATACACACACACACACACAGAGCAAGGGAGGGGGGACACACACAGAGAGTGAGGGGGACAGACACACACAGCGAGGGAGGGAAACACACACACACACAGCGAGGGTGGGGGGACACACAGCGAGCGGGTGGGACACACACAGCGAAGGGGTGGGACACACACACACACAAACACACACACACACAGAGTGAGGGAGGGGGACGCACACACACAGTGAGGGAGGGACACGCACAGATACACAGCGAGGGAGGGACAGACACAGCGAGGGAGGGGGACACACATACAGCGAGGGGGATATACGCACACAGCGAGGAAAGGACATGCACACATACACAGTGAGGGGGATACACCCAGAAACACAGCGAGGGAAGGATGTGCACGCTCACACACGCACCGAGGGTGGGACACGCACACAGCGAGGGAGGGACACGGACACACACAGCGAGGGGGGGGAACATGCATCCGCACAAACACACACAGACACAGCGAGGGAAGGACACTCACACACAGTGAAGGGAGGACATGCAGACACACACACACACACACACAGCGAGGGAGGGACACGCACATACAGCGAGGGAGGGACACGCACACATACAGGAGGGAGGGACATGCAAACACACAGCGGGGAAGGGACACGCACACACACAGCGAGGAAGAGACACGCAAACATACAGCGAGGGAGGGACACGCACACACACAACGGGGAAGGGACAAGCACACACAACACGGGGAAGGGACATGCACACACACTGAGGGAGGGACACGCACACACACCGAGGGAGGGACAAACACACACACACAGCGAGGGAAGGACATGTGCATGCATGCACACACACACACACAAACACACACACATGCAGCGAGGGGGATATACGCAGACACACAGCGAGGGAAGGACATACACACACACACACACACACACCCACACGCAGCGAGGGGGATATACGCAGACACACAGCGAGGGAAGGACACACACACACACACACACACACACAGTGAGGGGGATACACGCAGACACACAGCGAGGGAAGGACATGCACACACACACACAAACAGTGAGGGGGATACACCCAGAAACACAGCGAGGGAAGGATGTGCACGCTCACACACGCACCGAGGGTGGGACACGCACACAGCGAGGGAGGGACACGGACACTCACAGCGAGGGAGGGGGACAGACACAAAGACAGCGAGGGAGGGGGACACACACAAACAAACACACAGCGAGGGAGGGGCACGCACAAACACAACGTGGGAGAGGGGGACATGCACATAGCGAGGGGGCGGGACACACACAGCGAGGGAGGGACACACTCACACAGTGAGTGAGGGCGGACACACACACACACACACACACACACACACATGCAGCGAGGGGGATATACGCAGACACACATCGAGGGAAGGACATACACACACACACACACACAGCGAGGGGGATACACCCAGACACACAGCGAGGGAAGGACATGCACACACACACAGTGAGGGGGATACACGCAGACACACAGCGAGGGAAGGACATGCACACACACACACAGCGAGGGGGATACACCCAGACACACAGCGAGGGAAGGACATGCACACACACACAGTGAGGGGGATACACCCAGAAACACAGCGAGGGAAGGATGTGCACGCTCACACACGCACCGAGGGTGGGACACGCACACAGCGAGGAAGGGACACGGACACTAACAGCCAGGGAGGGGGACAGACACAAACACAGCGAGGGAGAGGGACACACGCAAACAAACACACAGCGAGGGAGGGGCACGCACAAACACAACGTGGGAGAGGGGGACATGCACATAGCGAGGGGGCGGGACACAGACAGCGAGGGAGGGACACACTCACACAGTGAGTGAGGGCACACACGCACACACAGCGAGGGAGGAAAACGCACACACAGCGAAGGAGGGACACACACACACACACACACAGAGCGAGGGAGGGGGGACACACACAGCGAGGAAGGGACACACTCACACAGTGAGTGAGGGCACACACACACACACACACACACAGCGAGGGAGGAAAACGCACACACAGCGAGGGAGGGACACCCACCCACACACACACACACACACACCCACAGAGCGAGGGAGGGGGGACACACACAGCGAATGAGGGGACACACACACACAGACACACACAGTGAGGGAGGGACACGCACAGATACATAGCAAGGGAGGGACAGACACAGCGAGGGAGGGGGACACACACACAGCGTGGGAGGGGGACACACACACAGCGAGGGGGCGCGCAAAAAGCAAGGAAGGGGGACACGCACACAGCGAGGGAGGGGGACACACACACACCGAGGGAGGGGGTGCGCACACAGTGAGGGAGGGGGATACGCACACACAGTGAGGGAGGGACACGCGCGCACACACACACACACACACACACACACACACACACACACACAGCGTGGGAGGGATACACACACACACAACGAGGTAGGGACACACACACACAGCGAGGGAAGGGGTGCACACACACACACACAGTGAGGGACGGACACGCACACATACACAGCGAGGGAGGGACACGCACACACACTGGGAGGGACACGCACACAGCGAGGGAGGGATAAACACACACAGCGAGGGAGGGGGACACGCACACGCACAGCGAGGGAGGGGACATGCACACACACAGCGAGGGAGGGGGGTCACGCACACACAGAGCGAGGGAGGGACAAACACACATACAATGAGGGAGGGGGACACGCACACACACAGCAGGGGGTGACTCACACAGCGAAGGTGGGGGACACACACAGCGAGGGGGACACACACACACACACATCGAGGGAGGGGGACGCGCCCACAGCGAGGGAGGGGGACGCGCACACACAGCGAGGGAGGGACACACACACACACACACACACACACGCACATTGAGGGAGCGGGACACACACAGAGCGAGGGAGGGGGTGGACACACACACAGTGAGGGATGGACACGCACACATACACAGTGAGGGAGGGACATGCGCGCACACACAATGAGGGAGGGGGACACGCACACACAGCAGGGGGGATACACACAGCGATGGAGGACACACATAGCGAGTTAGGGGGACACACACAGCGAGGTAGGGGGACACACACAAACACAGCGAGGGAGGGACACACACAAACACAACAAGGTAGGGGACACACACAAACACATAGCGAGGGAGGGACACGCGCACACACAGCGAGGGGGGACACACAGCAAGTAGGGGGACACACACACAGCGAGGGGGACATGCGCACACACAGCGAGGGAGGGGGACAGACACAAACACAGCGAGGGAGGGGGACACACACAAACAAACACACACAGCGAGGAAGGGACATGCACACAGCGAAGGGGGGGACACGCACACAGCAAGGAGGGGGCCATGCACACAGCGAGGGAGGGGGACACGCACACAGCGAGGGAGCGGGACACGCACACAGCGAGGGAGGGGACATACACACACACACACAGCGAGGGAGGGAGGACTCACACAGCGAGTGAGGGACACACACACACAGCGAGGGGGGACACACACACAGCGAGGGAGGGACACGCGCACACACAGCGAGGGAGGGGGACACACACAAACAAACACACAGCGAGGGATGGACACGCACAAACACAGCGTGGGAGAGGGGGACATGCACATAGCGAGGGGGCGGGACACACACAGCGAGGAAGGGACACACTCACACAGCGAGTGAGGGCACACACACACACACACACAGAGCGAGGGAGGGAAACGCGCACACAGCGAGGGAGGGACACACACACACACACACACACACACACAGAGCAAGGGAGGGGGGACACACACAGCGAGTGAGGGGGGACAGACACACACAGCGAGGGAGGGAAACGCACACACACACAGCGAGGGTGGGGAGGACACACAGCGAGCGGGTGGGACACACACACACACACACAAACACACACACACACACACACAGTGAGGGAGGGGACGCACACACACAGTGAGGGAGGGACACGCACAGATACACAGCAAGGGAGGGACAGACACAGCGAGGGAGGGGGACACACATACAGCGAGGGAGGGACACACACACACAACGAGGTAGGGACACACACACAGAGCGAGGGAAGGGGTGCACACACACACACACAGTGAGGGACGGACACGCACACACACACAGCGAGGGAGGGACACGCACACAGCGAGGGAGGGATAAACACACACACAGCGAGGCAGGGGGACAGGCACACACACCGCGAGGGAGGGGGACACGCACACACAGCGAGGAAGTGACAAACACACATACAATGAGGGAGGGGGACACGCACACACACAGCAGGGGGTGACACACACAGCGAGTGGGGGACACACACAGCGAGGTGGGACACACACAGCGAAGGTGGGGTACACACACAGCGAGGGGACACACACACACACACACGCACACGCACATCGAGGAAGCGGGACACACACAGAGCGAGGGATGGGGTGGACACACACAGTGAGGGACGGACACGCGCACACACACAGTGAGGGAGGGACATGCACGCACACACAATGAGGGAGGGGGACACGTACAGCGAGGGGGGACACACACAGCGAGGTAAGGGGAGACACACAGCGAGGTAGGGGGACACACACAGCGAGGGGGGACACACAAAGCAAGGGAGGGACACACACAAACACAGCAAGGTAGGGGACACACACAAACACACAGCGAGCGAGGGACACGCGCACACACAGCGAGGGAGGGGGTCACACACAGTGAGTAGGGACACACACACACAGCGAGGGGGGACACACGCACACACAGTGAGGGAGGGACACACGCACAAACAGCAAGGTAGGGGACACACACAGCGAGGTAGGGGGACACACACAGCGAGGGGGGACACACACAGCGAGGGAGGGACACACACAAACACAGCGAGGGAGGGACACACACAAACACAGCAAGGTAGGGGACACACACAAACACACAGCAAGGGAGGGACACGTGCACACACAGCGAGTAGGGACACACACACACACAGCGAGGGGGGACACGCGCACACACAGCGAGGGAGGGGGACGCACACGCACACACACACACACACACACACACACATTGAGGGAGCGGGACACACACAGAGCGAGGGAGGGGGTGGACACACACACAGTGAGGGACGGACACGCACACATACACAGTGAGGGAGGGACATGCGCGCACACACAATGAGGGAGGGGGACACGCACAGCGAGGTAGGGGGACACACACAAACACAGCGAGGGAGGGACACACACAAACACAGCAAGGTAGGGGACACACACAAACACACAGCGAGGGAGGGACACGCGCACACACAGCGAGGGAGGGGGACAGACACAAACACAGCGAGGGAGGGGGACACACACAAACAAACACACACAGCGAGGAAGGGACATGCACACAGCGAAGGGGGGGACACGCACACAGCGAGGAGGTGGCCACGCACACAGCGAGGGAGGGACACGCACACAGCGAGGGAGCGGGACACGCACACAGCGAGGGAGGGGACATACACACACACACACACACAGCGAGCGAGGGAGGCCTCACACAGCGAGTGAGGGGACTCACACAGCGAGTGAGGGGACACACACACACAGCGAGGGGGGACACACACACAGCGAGGGAGGGACACGCGCACACACAGCGAGGGAGGGGGACACACACAAACAAACACACAGCGAGGGAGGGACACGCACAAACGCAGCGTGGGAGAGGGGGACATGCACATAGCGAGGGGGCGGGACACACACAGCGAGGAAGGGACACACTCACACAGCGAGTGAGGGCACACACACACACACACACACACAGAGCGAGGGAGGGAAACGCACACACAGCGAGGGAGGGACACACACACACACACACACACACACACACACACACAGCGAGGGAGGGGGGACACACACAGCGAGTGAGGGGGGACAGACACACACAGCGAGGGAGGGAAACGCACACACACACAGCGAGGGTCGGGGGGGACACTGCGAGCGGGTGGGACACACACAGCGAAGGTGTGGGACACACACAAACAAACGCACAGCGAGGGGGGACACACACAGCGAGGTAAGGGGACACACACAGCGAGGTAGGGGGACACACACAGCGGGGGGGGACACACAAAGCAAGGGAGGGTCACACACAAACACAGCAAGGTAGGGGACACACAAACACACAGCGAGCGAGGGACACGCGCACACACAGCGAGGGAGGGGGACACACACAGTGAGTAGGGACAAACACACACACACAGCGAGGGGGGAACACGCGCACACACAGCGAGGGAGGGACAAACACACAGCGAGGGGGTGGGACACACACAGCGAGGGAGGGACACGCACACAGCGAGGGGGTGGGACACACACAGCGAGGGAGGGACACACACACACACACAGCGAGGGAGGGACACGTGCACACACAGCCAGGGAGGGACACGCACACACAGCGAGGGAGAGGGACACACACATAGCGATGGAGGGGGATACTCACGCACACAGCGAGGGGAGGTCACGCACAGCGAGGGAGGGGGACACACAGCAATGGAGGGGGAGACACGCACACACAGCGAGGGGGGGACACACACAAACAGCGAGGGAGGGGGGCACACACACACAGCGAGGGAGGGGACACACACACACAGCGAGGGAGGGACACACGCACACACAGCGAGGGAGGAGGACACACAGACACAGCGAGGGAGGGGGGACAAACACACACACAGCGAGGGTGGGGGACACACACACACACAGCGAGGGAGGGGGACACACACACACACACACAGCGAGGGAGGGGACACACACACAGTGAGGGAGGGGACACACGCCCACACACAGCGAGGGAGGGGGACACACACACACAGCGAGGGAGGGACACACACACACACAGCGAGCGGGTGGGACACAAACAGCAAGCAGGTGGGACACACACAGCGAGGGGGTGGGACACACACAGCGAGGGGGTGGGACACACACACACGCACAACGAGGGAGGGACACGCACACACAGCGAGGGAGGGGGACACACACACACACACAGCGAGGAAGGGAGACACACACACACAGCGAGCGGGTGGGACACACACACAGCGAGGGAGGGACACGCACACACACACACAGCGAGGGACACACACACACACACACACTGCGAGGGAGGGGACACACACAGCGAGGGAGGGGACATACACACACAGCGAGTGAGGGGGAGACACACAGCGAGGGAGGCACACGTGCACACACAGCGAGGGGGGACACGCACACACACAGCGAAGGAGGGACACACACACACACAAACACACACAAACACACAGAGCGAGGAAGGGGGGAAAACAGACACACACAGCGAGCGGGTGGGACACACACAGCGAGGGGGTGGGACACACACACAGCGAGGGAGGGGGCACACACCCACACACACACATATACAGCGAGGGTTGGGGACATACACACACATACACACACACACACACACACACACAGAGCGAGGAAGGGGGACACTCACACACACACACAGCGAGGGGGAGGGACACACACAGCGAGGGGGAGGGACACACAAACAGCGGGGGAGGGGACACAAACACACGCACAGTGAGGGAGGGACACGGGCACGCACACACAGCGAGGCGGGGACACACACACAGCGAGGGAGGGACACACACACAGCGAGGGAGGGACACACACACACACATAGCGAGGGAGGGGACACACACAGCGAGGGAGGACACACACACACAGCGAGGGATGGGGACACACACACACACAGCGAGGGAGGGGACACACACAGCGAGGGATGGGGGACACACACACACAGCGAGGGATGGGGGGGGGACACACACACAGCGAGGCCGGGACACACACAGCGAGGGATGGGACACACACACACAGGGAGGGAGGTACAGGTGCACACACAGCCAGGAAGGGACACGCACACACACTGTGAGGGAGGGACATGCACACATACACAGCGAGGGAGGGGGACACACACACAGCGATGGAGGGGGATACTCACACACAAAGCGAGGGGGGTCACGCACAGCGAGGGAGGGGGAGACACGCACACACAGCAAGGGAGGGGGACTCACACACACAGCGAGGGAGGGACACACACACACACACATCGAGGGATGGGGACACACACACACACAGCGAGGGAGGGGGACATACACACAGCGAGGGAGGAGGACACACACAGAGCGAGGGAGGGGGACACACACAGCGAGGGAGGGGTACACACACACACAGCGAGGAAGGGACACACACACACACACACACACACACACACACACACACAACGAGGGAGGGACACACACACACACACACACACACAGCGAGCGGGTGGGACACAAACAGCGAGCGGGTGGGACACACACACAGCGAGGGAGGGGACACACACACACACACACACAGCGAGCGGGTGGGACACAAACAGCGAGCGGGTGGGACACACACACACAGCGAGGGAGGGGACACACACACACACAGAGCGAGGGAGGGGGACGCACACACACAGTGAGGGAGGGACACGCACACATACACAGCGAGGGAGGGACAGACACAGCGAGGGAGGGGGGCACTCAAACAGCGATGGAGGGGGACACTCATGCACACAACGAGGGGGGGGCACGAACAGCGAGGGAGGGGGTCACGAACAGCGAGGGAGGGGGACACGCGCACACACAGCGAGGGGGGGACACGCACACATGGCGAGGGAGGGGGGACACACACACACAGCCAGGAAGGGACACGCACACACACAGTGAGGGAGGGACACGCACATATACACAGCGAGGGAGGGGGACACACACACATCGATGGAGGGAGATACTCACGCACACAGAGGGGGGGGTCACGCACAGCGAGGGAGGGGGACACACAGCGAGGGAGGGGGAGACACGCACACACAGCAAGGGAGGGGGACTCACACACGCACACAGCGAGGGAGGGACACACACACACACACAGCGAGGTATGGGGACACACACACACACAGCGAGGGAGGGGGGCATACACACAGCGAGGGAGGGGGGACACACACAGAGCAAGGGAGGGGGACACACACAGAGCAAGGGAGGGGGACACACACACAGCGAGGGAGGGACACAAACACACACACACAACACACACACACACAGCGAGGGAGGGACACACACACACACACA
>NW_026868552.1:0-37899 GCF_020745735.1 Hemiscyllium ocellatum | reverse complement strand
GGGACAGTAAGAAGAGGACAGAGAGAGGGTGACCAGAGAGATGGGGGAACAGAGAGAGGGGCACAGAGAGAGGGGCACAGCGTGGGAGACAGAGATGGGAGACAGATAGACAGGGGACTGAGAGATGGGTCATGGGGGGCAGCGAGAGGGGTTCAGGGAGAGGGGGACAGTGAGAGGGGGGAACAGAGAGATGCGGAACAAAGAGGAAGGCGGACAGAGACAAGGGGGGCAGAGATCAGGGAGACAGAGCGAGGGGGTACAGAGAGAGGGCAGACAGAGGGGGTATAGAGAGAAGGGAACAGTGAGGGGGTCAAAGAGAGGATTTACAGAGAGGGTGGGACAGAGAGAGGGGGGGACAGAGACGGGGGGGACAGAGAGAGTGGGAAACAGAGAGGGGGGAACAGAGCGTGGGATCAGAGAGAGGAGACAGAGGGAGGGACAGGGCGGACAGAGAGAGGAGGACAGAGGGAGGACCGAGTGGGGGGACAGAGAGAGGGCAGACAGAGAGAGGGGAACAGAGAGAGGGGGATAGAGAGAGGGGGACAGTAAAAGGGGGACAGAGAGAGTGGGGACAGACAGAAGTGGACAGAGCGAGCGGGAGATAGAAGGGACGCACAGAGAAGGGGAACAGAGAGAGGGGGTCAGAGAGATGGGTTTAGGGAGAGAGGGTGGACAGGAGGGGGTACAGAGAGAGGGACAGAGTGAGGGGGACAGGGAGAGAGGGCGGACAGAGAGAGGGGGACAGAGAGAGGGGGACAGAAATGGGGGGACAGGGAGAGAGGGCGGTCAGAGCGAGGGGGACAGAGAGAGTGGGACAGAGATGGGGGGGCAGGGAGAGAGGGTGGACAGAGAGAGGCTACAGAGAGAGAGGGACCGAGAGGAGGGGACAGCGAGGGGGGAGATAGAGAGGGGGGCACAGAGAGTGAGGGCGGACAGAGAGGGGGGGACAGTGAGAAGGGGACAAAGGGGGGACAGAGAGAAGGGGTCGGGGGGACAGAGAGAGGGTGGACAGAGAGATACGACAGAGAGAGAGGGACGTGTGGGCAGAATGAGGAGAGACAGAGAGAGGGGGGACAGAGAGAGGGGGAGACAGAGAGAGGGGGACAGAGAGAGGGGGGACAGAGAGAGGGGTGACAGAGAGAGAGAGGGGGACAGAGAGAGGGGGTCAGAGAGAGGGGGACAGAGAGAGGGGTGACAGAGAGAGAGGGGGACAGAGAGAGGGGGGACAGAGAGAGGGGGACAGAGAGAGGGGGGACAGAGAGATGGGTGAGAGAGAGGGGGACAGAGAGAGGGGGACAGAGAGAGGGGTGACAGAGAGAGGGGGGACAGAGAGAGGGGTGACAGAGAGAGGGGGGACAGAGAGAGGGGGACAGAGAGAGGGGTGACAGAGAGAGAGGGGGACAGAGAGAGGGGGACAGAGAGAGGGGACAGAGAGAGGGGTGACAGAGAGAGAGGGGGACAGAGAGAATGGTGACAGAGAGAGTGGTGACAGAGAGAGGGGACAGAGAGAGCGGTAACAGAGAGAGAGGGACAGAGAGAGGGGTGACAGAGAGAGGGGGGCAGAGAGAGGGCGACAGTAAGAGTGGGACAGTAAGAGGGGAACAGAGAGATTGGCCCCAGAAAGTGCGCGACAGAGCGAGCAGAGACTGTAGAAGGGACACAGAGAGGGGAAACAGAGACAGGGGGTCAGAGAGATGGGGTTAAAGGGGTCAGAGAGAGGGATTCAGGGAGAGTGGGGATAGAGAGAGGGGGTAGAGAAAGGGGGCACGGAGATGGGGTAGAGAGAGGAGGAGGAACACAGAGCGGGCACAGAGAGAGCAGGGACAGAGAGGGGTGACAGAAAGTAGGGGACAGAGTGAAGGGGACAGAGAGAAGGTGTCAGAAAGAGGGGGACAGAGAGATGGGGCAGAGTGAAAGGGACAGAGAAAAAGAGACATATAGAGAGGGACAGAGAGAGGGGGGGACAGAGAGAGGGGGATCAGAGAGAGTGGGGACAGAGAGGGGGGACAGAGAGAGGGGGATCAGAGAGAGTGGGGACAGAGAGAGGGGGACAGAGAGAGGGGGATCAGAGAGAGTGGGGACAGAGAGAGGGGGGGACAGAGAGAGTGGTGACAGAGAGAGGGGGACAGAGAGATGGTGGTCTGAGAGAGAATGGGACAGAGGAGGGGCCAGAGAAAGAAGGGGGAGAGAAAGAGAGGACAGAGAGGGGCGAACAGAGAGAAGGGGGCAGAGAGAAGGGGACAGAGACAGGGGAGCAGAGAGAGGGGAACAGAGAGAGGGTGACAGAGAGGGGGGGGATAGAGAGAGGGGGCACAGAGAGGGGGAGATAGAGAGAGGGGAGACAGCGAAAGGGGGAACAGAGAGAGGGGGACAGAGAGAGGGGTGACAGAGAGAGAGGGGACAGAGAGAGGTAACTGTCCCCCCTTTGTAGCAGAGGGGTTCAATCCCTTGAACAGAGCAAGCTTCAGAATTCAACACTAAAACCAATCTGTACGGATGCACTGGAGACCTGAAACATCAATACAGAGATTGCTGAAGAAGCTAAGCATGTCCGGCAGCATCTCTGATGGGAGAGGGAGGAAGAGACAGACAGAGTTCACCTTTCAATCCAGTGATTTCTGCGGGAAAGCTCCTTCAGAACAGACCGTTTTGAGGAAGGGTCCCTTGAAATGTGAATTATTCCTCTCTCTCCTCACCGTTGTTACTGAATATCCCCAGCCATCTGTTTGCTTGAGAATTTGATCTGACCTGATCCAAGCGTCACTGAGTCATTCAGTCTGTGCTCAATGCCCTGAGGCTGCTTCTGCTGAAAGTTGGCAAACAGGTTTAAAGCTTTATAAGGTGTTGTATTCGGAGGGCGGGCTACATGGGAGAACAGATACAGAACCCAGGCACTTCACAAAGATCCTTATCAATGTAACTTTGTGATGTTAATTCAGAAGGAACAGCTCAGAGCTAACATTTCAGTTAATCAGCCAAGGGGAGTGTATATGTCATGCCAAAGACTTGTTGGAAAGACTGTACAGAAGGAACTTTAGTGACTGTGTTTGTACATAAAGTTTCTTTGTGAATAAAGACTGTTTTTGAAATTGATATAAATATTTTTTCGAGGAGGATCAAGCATCTTGAGCTGGTGGCGGCATTGCCCTTGTCCCTATTGGTTCTTAAATAAACACTAGACAAGTTAGATACTCCCCGGGTATACACATCAAACGGTCATCAATGGGGAGGACATGGTGGGATTGTCAGGGGGGCTCAGTGTTGCCTCACCCCACCCGGGTTCGATTCCAGCCTCGGGCGACTGTCTGTGTGGAGTTGGCACATTCTCCCCGTGTCACTGCAGGCTAGGTGGATTAGCCAGAGGGATGAAGGGTTCCTGGGATGGGGCGAGGGGTAGGGGGATGCGGTGGTGGGGGGTGGGGGGAATAGGATGCTCTGACGAGGGTCAGTGTGAACCTGATGGGCCGAATGATCAATCCAGAGACTCAAATAATGTTCTGCGCCGTGGGGGGAGGCTGTGGGTCATCGCAGTGAGAACAGGTTTGGGAATGATCACGGTCCAAGAGGGTAACAGGTTTGCTTTCTGAGATGTTGAGGGTATGATGTTTTCTCGAGGTGCTCTGGGGATAAACTTACTGAGGGGATGGTTCCTAAGGTATTGAGGGAGCACTATCTGTCAGTACAGGGTGCAGATGGTCGAAAGGTACAGATACACTTCATAGAACATAGAACATAGAACAGTCCAGCACAGAACAGGCCCTTCAGCCCAGGATATTGTGCTGAGCATTGATCCTCATGTAAGGTAAACCTAATGTACGGACCCTCAAATGTCTGTGACCATATACATATCCAGCAGTCTCTTAAATGTTCCCACTTCGCTTCCACAACTGCTGCTGTCAACGCATTCCATGCTCGCACAACTCTCTGTGTAAAGAACCCACCTCTGACATCCCCTCTGTACTTTCCTCCAACCAGCTTAAAACTATGACCCTTGTGTTAGTCATTTCTGCACTGTGATATAGTCTCTGGCTATCGACTCTTTCTATGCCTCTCATTATCTTGTATAACTCAATTAGGTCCCCTCACTTTCTTCTTTTTTCCAATGAAAAACATCCAAGCTCAGTCAACCTCTCTTCGTTAGATAAGCCACCTATTCCAGGCAGCATCCTGGTAAACCTCCTCTGAACCCTCTCCAAAGCATCCACATCTTTCCTATAATAGGGTGACCAGAAGTGGACACAGTATTCCAAGTGCGTTCGAAACAAAGTTTTATAGAGCTGCAACAATATCTCACGGCTCTTAAACTCAATCCCCCTGTTAATGAAAGCCAAAACACGAAATGCTTTCATCACAACCCTGCCCACCTGGGTGGCCATTTTAAGGGATCTATGTACGTGCACACCAAGACCTCTCTGTTCCTTCGCACTGCCTTAATCCTGTACTCAGCTTTCAAATTCGACTTTCCAAAATGCATCACCTCGCATTTATCCAGGTTGAACACCATCTGCCACCTCTCAGCCCATCTCTGCATCCTGTCAATGTCCCGTTGCAGCCTACAACAGCCCTCTACACTGCCAATGACACCTCCAACCTTTGTGTTGTCTGCAAACTTGCTGACCTATCCTTCAATCCCCTCATCCAAGTCATTAATCAAAGTAAAAAAAAAGAGTAGAGGCCCAAGGACAGAGCCCATCACTCACCACTGACTTCCAGGCAGAATACTTTCCTTCCACTACCACTCGCCGTCTTCTGTCGACCGGCTAATTCTGTATCCAGACAGTTACATTTCCCTGTATCCCATTCCTCCTGACCTTCTGAATGAGCCTACCATGGGGAACCTTATCAAATGCCTTATTGAAGTCCAGATACACAGCATCCACCGCTCGACCCTCATCAACTTGTCTAGTAACATCCTCAAAGAACTCAATAAGATTTGTGAGGCATGACGTGCCCCTCACAAAGCCGTGCTGACTGCATTTAATCAAACCACGCTCTTCCAGAGGGTCATATATCCTATCCCTCAGAATCCTTTCTAACACCCTACAGACGACAGACGTGAGACTGACTGGTCTGTAATTGCTGGGGATTTCCCTATTTCCTTTGTTGAAGAGAGGAATTACATTTGCCTCCCTCCAGTCCTCAGGTATGACTCCAGTGGAGAGCGAGGATGCAAAGATCTTCGCAAGCGGCGAAGCCGTCACACTTCTCTCTTCCTAAAGCAGCCCAGGACAAATCTGGTCTGGCCCTGGAGACTTGTCAATCTTAACATTCGTGAAAAATTTCAGCGCATCAGCTTCCTCAATCTCTATCCGTTCCAGCATGCTTACCTGCTCCTCAATGGTTTCATTCACTACAAGGTCCTTTTCTTTAGTAAAGACAGAAGCAAAAAACCCATTTAGGGCTCCCCGTACCCCCTCAGACTCTACACACAAGTTCCCTATGCTATCCCTGATCGGTTCTCCTCCTTATTTGATCATTCTCTTATTCCTCACATACGTGTAAAATGCCTTTGGATTCTCCCTAATCCTTCCTGCCAAGCCTTTCTCGTGCTCCCTCTTGGCTCTCCTCAGACCATTTTTGAGCTCCTTCCCCGCCTGCCTGTAATCCTCTAGAGCTGAGCAAGACCTTAGCTTCCTCCACCTTATGTAAGTGGCCTTCTTTATTTTGACGAGAAGCTCCTCCGCTCTCGTCATCCAAGGTTCCTTTATCTTACCCCTTCTTACCTATCTCAGAGGAACATATTTATGCATCAGTCGCAACAACTGTTCCTTAAACCGTCTCCACATGTCTATAGTGCCCTTTCTATGGAACAATTGCTCCCAGTCCATACTTCCTAACCCACGTCTGATAGTATCATAGTATCCTTTTCCCCAATTAAATACCCTCCCATTGTACATGCTTCTCTCCTTCTCCATAGCTATGTACAATGCGAGGCAGTTGTGGTCACTATCGCCAAAATGCTCTCCCACCACAAGATGTGACACCTGCCCAGGCTCATTGCCGAGCACCAAATCCCCTCTCCCCTCGTCGGCCCACTAATGGCCTCTCCCCTCGTCGGCCGCTTTAATGTACTGAGTTAGGAAACCCTCCTGAACACACCTTACAAAAACAGCTCCTTCCAAACCATCTGCTCGAAGGACGTTCCAATCAATATTGGGAAAGTTAAAGTCACCCATTACAACAACCGTACTCCATTCACACGTTTCCAAAATCTGCCGATCTATGCTTTCCTCAGTCTCCCTGCTGCTGTTTGGGGGGGGGCCCAATGAGGTAACTGCTCCCTTACCGTTCCTAATTTCCACCCATACTGACTCAGTAGGCAGACCCTCCTCGACAATAGTAACTTCTGTAGCTGTGATACCCTCTCTGATTTCCTTTCTGAAATCCCTGTATGTGGTGTCCCTCAAGGGTTGGCCAGCACGGTGGCTCAGTGGAGAGCACTGCTGCCTCACAGCAGGGACCAAGGTTCGATTCCAGCCACGGCAACTGTGTGTGTGGAGTTTGCACATCCTCCCTGTGTCTGCGTGGGTTTCCTCCGGGTGCTCCGGTTTCTTCCCACAGACCAAAGATGTGCAGGTTCGGTGAAATGGCCAGGATAAATTGCCTGTCATGTTAGGTGCGTTAATCAGGGGTAAATGTAGGGGAATGTGTCTGGGTGGGTTCCTCTTCGGAGGGTCAGTGTGGACATGTTGGGCTGAAGGGACTGTTTCCACACTGTAGGGAATCTAAGGATCTATCCTTGGCCCCTCCTTTTTCTCACCTACACACTGCCAGGAGGTGATATCGTCCAAAAGCACCGTGTTAGGTTTCACATGTACACTGACAATGCCCAGCTCTCCCTCCCCATCATCCCTCTCCATTATTCCACTGTTATTCAGTTATCAAACTGCTGACCACATTCCCACTACTCGATTGGCTGCATTTTCTCCAATGAAACATTGTAATGGTTAAACCCGTTGCCTTCAGATGCTATTAGAAATTACTTTCCCTTACTGCTGAGCCCCTCCCTCTCGCTGGGTGCAGTCTGAGGTAGAACTACACTCTTTACAACATTGCTGTTATATCTGTAACCCCAAGGTGACCTTCTGATCAGATTCTACGCAATAACAAACACCAGGAATTCCAATCTTTAAAATGTTGCTTGTCTCCACCTCACCCCAGTCCCATTGCTACTGAAACCCCTTACCCGTGTCGGTGTTGCCTTAAACTTGATGAATCTGAAACAGAGCCCTTGATTCCTTGACTGACCCAGAATCTGCTGGCTTTCTGTGTTTCCTGCACAATGACCCCCCTGGTCCCTTTGTGGTGCAGCTTTCTACAGTTCCCACCATGTCAATAGCACTCTGTTCTCTGACTATCCCCTCCAAAATGACCAACTTCCCATTTTCCCAAATTATACTCCATTTGGCAACTTGTTGCCCCCGTCTCCTGTGCATCTCTCACACTTACTAATCCTCTTAGAACTTTACAGTTATGCCTTTTCTGACAGATTCCACCCAATTCTTCTAAACGTTAACTGGTTGTCCTGGGCAGTGGGAAGCGTGCAGTGTTGCTCTATGGGAGGACTAGGAGGAACTTGCTGCCCATTGGTCAGAATGGAGGCCACTTGCCCATCGAGCTGCATGAGCCTTTCACCCCCCATGTCTTATTGATGAGGCACAGCGGCAGCACAGAAGTTAAAAAAGAAGCAGCAAATCCTGCTCTCCACATCTCACTGACTCTTGGAACATTCTGTCCCATGTGTCAAAGATCTGCCCTGTTCAGTCACATGAAATCCCAAGTTGGAAACTCCTAGAAACCCACATAGATTTCCCCCTGAACTGACTGCTGCCCTCCACAAGGGGTAATGTGTCCAGTCATCCTGGGCCAGGAGGAGGGGGTGGTGCGAGTTTCTAACCTGAACTGACAGTGATGGATTTTATAAACTTGTATTACAGGATACTACAGGTGGACATTCAGATGGGAATCTCAGTAACTGTAATGCCAAACCCTGACAGAATTACTGCATTCATCAGGAGCTGGATATTCACATTGTGTGTGAGGATTGTGTTCCAGCTCATTCCCATTTACTGCATCAAAGTTCTCCTTTGAATCATCCCATTCTCTCAATAGATCTTCCCAAACATTCAATGTGTGTCCTGTAATCCTTGTATAATGAGCCGATGGGTGAAAGGTTTATTTTTATAACCTGTAACATTTCTAAACCCCTCTGTCACAGTGCAGCCACAATTTCCTCTGCTCAGTTTCCCCAAACCCCTGATTCCCCAATGTCTGTTTGCTCTCTATAAGGTACACATCAGGATTGTGTTGGAACATTCCCCACTTGCCTACATCAGTGCAGCCCCCAACAATATTAAAGAAAGTGATCATCCTCCATCCACTGCCATCCACACACCACCCCCAGCCTGACCCTCACTACCACCCACACACCACCCCCCGCCTGACCTTCACTACCACCCACTCACCACCCCCAGCCTGACCCTCACTACCACCCACACACCGCCCACAGCCTGACTCAGACTACCACCCACACACCGCCCCCAGCCTGACCCACACTGCCATCCACACACCGCACCCAGCCTGACCCTCACTGGCATCCACACACCGCCCCCAGCCTGACTCTCACCACCACCCACACACCGCACCCAGCCTGACCCTCACTACCACCCACACACCACACCCAGCCTGACCCTCACTACCACCAACTCACCGCACCCAGCCTGATACTCACTACCACCCACACAACGCACCCAGCCTGACCCCAAATACCACCCACACACCGCCCCCAGCCTGACCCTCACTACCACCCACACAACGCCCCCAGCCTGGCCCTCACCAGCAATAACATACCGCCCACAGACTGACCCTCACTGCCACACACACACCGCACCCAGCCTGACCCTCACTGCCATCCACACACCGCACCCAGCCTGACCCTCACTGCCACGCACACACCGCACCCAGCCTGACCCTCACTACCAGCCACACACCGCACCCAGCCTGACCCTCACTACCACCCACACACCGCACCCAGCCTGACCCTCAGTACCACCCACTCACCGCCCCCACCCTGACCTCACTGCCATCCACACACCGTCCTCAGCCTGACCCTCACCACCACCCACACACCGCACCCAGCCTGTCGCTCAGTACCACCCACACACCGCACCCAGCCTGACCCTCAGTACCACCCACACACCGCACCCAGCCTGAACCTCACTACCACCCTCACACCGCCCCCAGCCTGACCCTCACAGCCACCCACACACTGCACCCAGCCTGACCCTCACTACAACCCACACAACGACCCAAGCCTGACCCTCACCACCAATAACATACCGCCCCCACCCTGACCACCACTACCACCCACTCACCGCCTGCAGCCTGAACCTCACTACCACCCACACACCGTAGCAGCCTGACCCTCACTGCCGCCCACACACCGCACCCAGCCTGACCCTCACTGCCGTCCACACACTGCACCCAGCCTGACGCTCACTGCCACCCACTCACTGCCCCCAGCCTGACCGTCACCACCATCCACCCACTGCCCCCAGCCTGACCCTCACTACCACCCACACACCGCCCCCAGCCTGACCCTCACTACCACCCACACACCGCACCCAGCGTGAGCCTCAACACCATTCCCACTGCCCTCAGCCTGACCCTCACTACCACCCCCACACCGCACCGAGCCTGACCCTCACTACAACCCACACACCGCACCCAGCCTGACCCTCACTACCAGCCACACGCCGTACCCAGCCTGACCCTCACTGCCGTCCACACACCGCACCCAGCCTGACCCTCACCGCCACCCACACACAGCACCCAACCTGACTCTGACTGCCTCCCACACTCCGCCCCCAGCCTGACCCTCACCGCCACCCTCACACCGCACCCAGCCTGACCCTCACTACCACCCACACACTGCCCCCAGCCTGACCCTCACCACCACCCACACACCGCTCCCAGCCTGACCCTCACTGCCGTCCACACACCGCACCCAGCCTGACCCTCACTGCCGTCCACACACCGTACCCAGCCTAACCCTCACCGCCACCCACACACAGCACCCAGCCTGACCCTCACTACCACCCACACACCGCACCCAGCCTGACCCTCACTGCCATCCGCACACCGCACCCAGCCTGACCCTCACTACCACCCACACACCGCACCCAGCCTGACCCTCACGCCACCCACTCAACGCACCCAGCCTTCCCCTCACTACCACCAACACACCGCACCCAGCCTGACCCTCACTGCCGCCCACACACCGCCCCCAGCCTGACCCTCACTGCCACGCACACACAGCCCCCAGCCTGACCCTCACTATCACCCACACACCGCACCCAGCCTGACCCTCACTACCACCCACTCACCGCCTGCAGCCTGACCCACACTACCACCCACACGCCGTACCCAGCCTGACTCTCACTGCCGTCCACACACCGCACCCAGCCTGACCCTCACTGCCGTCCACACACTGCCCCCAGCCTGACCCTCACCGCCACCCACACACCGCTCCCAGCCTGACCCTCACTGCCGTCCACACACCGTACACAGCCTGACCCTCACTACCACCCACACACTGATCCCAGCCTGACCCTCACCGCCACCCACACACCACACCCAGCCTGACCCTCACTGCCGTCCACACACCGTACCCAGCCTGACCCTCACTGCCGTCCACACACTGCAGCCAGCCTGACCCTCACTACCACCCACACACAGCACCCAGCCTGACCCTCACTACCACCCACACACCGCACCCAGCCTGACCCTCACTGCCACCCACACACAGCACCCAGCCTGACCCTCACTACCACCCACACACCGCACCCAGCCTGACCCTCACTACCACCCACACACCGCACCCAGCCTGACCCTCACTGCCACCCACACACAGCACCCAGCCTGACCCTCACTACCAGCCACACACCGCACCCAGCCTGACCCTCACTACCACCCACTCACCGCTCCCAGCCTGACCCTCACTGCCATCCACACACCGCACCCAGCCTGACCCTCACTGCCGTCGACACACCGTACCCAGCCTGACCCTCACTGCCGTCCACACACCGCACCCAGCCTGACCCTCACCGCAACCCACACACAGCACCCAACCTGACTCTGACTGCCTCCCACACTCCATCCCCAGCCTGACCCTCACTACCACCCACACACCGCACCCAGCCTGACCCTCACTACCACCCACACACCGCACCCAGCCTGACCCTCACTGCCATCCGCACACTGCACCCTGCCTGACCCCCACTACCACCCACACACCGCCCCCAGCCTGACCCTCACTGCCACCCACTCAACGCACCCAGCCTGACCCTCACTACCACCAACTCACCGCACCCAGCCTGACCCTCACTGCCGCCCACACACCGCCCCCAGCCTGACCCTCACTGCCACGCACACACCGCCCCCAGCCTGACCCTCACTACCACCCACACACCGCCCCCAGCCTGACCCTCACTACCACCCACTCACCGCCTGCAGCCTGACCCTCACTACCACCCACACACCGCCCCCAGCCTGACTCTCACTACCACCCACACACCGTACCCAGCCTGACCCTCACTGCCGCCCACACACCGCCCCCAGCCTGACCCTCACTACCACACACAAAACGCCCCCATCCTGACCCTCACCACGAATAAACTACCGCCCCCAGCCTGACCCTCACTACCAGCCACATACTGCCCCCAGCCTGACCCTCACCGCCGTCCACACACCGCACCAAGCCTGACCCCCACTGCCGTCCACACACCGCACCCAGCCTGACCCTCACTGCCGTCCACACACCACACCCAGCCTGAACCTCACTGCCATCTACACACCGCACCCAGCCTGACCCTCACCGCCACCCACACACCGCACCCAGCCTGACCCTCACTACCACCCACACACCGCACCCAGCCTGACCCTCACCGCCACCCACACACTGCACCCAGCCTGACCCTCACTACCAACCACACACCGCACCCAGCGTGACCCTCACTGCCATCCGCTCACCGCACCCAGCCTGACCCTCACTACCACCCACACGCCGCACCCAGCCTGACCCTCACTGCTACCCACACTCCGCACCCAGCCTGACCCTCACTACCACCAACTCACTGCACCCAGCCTGACCCTCACTGCCGCCCACACACCGCCCCCAGCCTGACCCTCACTGCCACCCACTCAACGCACCCAGCCTTCCCCTCACTACCACCAACACACCGCACCCAGCCTGACCCTCACTGCCGCCCACACACCGCCCCCAGCCTGACCCTCACTGCCACGCACACACAGCCCCCAGCCTGACCCTCACTATCACCCACACACCGCACCCAGCCTGACCCTCACTACCACCCACTCACCGCCTGCAGCCTGACCCACACTACCACCCACACGCCGTACCCAGCCTGACTCTCACTGCCGTCCACACACCGCACCCAGCCTGACCCTCACTGCCGTCCACACACTGCCCCCAGCCTGACCCTCACCGCCACCCACACACCGCTCCCAGCCTGACCCTCACTGCCGTCCACACACCGCACCCAGCCTGACCCTCACTACCACCCACACACTGACCCCAGCCTGACCCTCACCGCCACCCACACACCACACCCAGCCTGACCCTCACTGCCGTCCACACACCGTACCCAGCCTGACCCTCACTGCCGTCCACACACTGCAGCCAGCCTGACCCTCACTACCACCCACACACCGCACCCAGCCTGACCCTCACTGCCACCCACACACAGCACCCAGCCTGACCCTCACTACCACCCACACACCGCACCCAGCCTGACCCTCACTACCACCCACACACTGCCCCCAGCCTGAACCTCACCACCACCCACACACCGCACCCAGCCTGACCCTCACTACCACCCACTCACCGCTCCCAGCCTGACCCTCACTGCCGTCCACACACCGCACCCAGCCTGACCCTCACTGCCGTCCACACACCGTACCCAGCCTGACCCTCACTGCCGTCCACACACCGCACCCAGCCTGACCCTCACCGCCACCCACACACAGCACCCAACCTGACTCTGACTGCCTCCCACACTCCATCCCCAGCCTCACCCTCACTACCACCCACACACCGCACCCAGCCTGACCCTCACTACCACCCACACACCGCACCCAGCCTGACCCTCACACCGCACCCTGCCTGACCCTCACTACCACCCACACACCGCACCCAGCCTGACCCTCACTGCCACCCACTCAACGCACCCAGCCTGACCCTCACTACCACCAACTCACCGCACCCAGCCTGACCCTCACTGCCGCCCACACACCGCCCCCAGCCTGACCCTCACTGCCACGCACACACCGCCCCCAGCCTGACCCTCACTACCACCCACACACCGCCCCCAGCCTGACCCTCACTACCACCCACTCACCGCCTGCAGCCTGACCCTCACTACAACCCACACACCGCCCCCAGCCTGACTCTCACTACCACCCACACACCGTACCCAGCCTGACCCTCACTGCCGCCCACACACCGCCCCCAGCCTGACCCTCACTACCACACACAAAACGCCCCCATCCTGACCCTCACCACGAATAAAAAACCGCCCCCAGCCTGACCCTCACTACCAGCCACATACTGCCCCCAGCCTGACCCTCACCGCCGTCCACACACCGCACCAAGCCTGACCCCCACTGCCGTCCACACACCGCACCCAGCCTGACCCTCACTGCCGTCCACACACCGCACCCAGCCTGACCCTCACCGCCACCCACACACCGCACCCAGCCTGACCCTCACTACCACCCACACACCGCACCCAGCCTGACCCTCACCGCCACCCACACACTGCACCCAGCCTGACCCTCACTACCAACCACACACCGCACCCAGCGTGACCCTCACTGCCATCCGCTCACCGCACCCAGCCTGACCCTCACTACCACCCACACGCCGCACCCAGCCTGACCCTCACTGCTACCCACACTCCGCACCCAGCCTGACCCTCACTACCACCAACTCACTGCACCCAGCCTGACCCTCACTGCCGCCCACACACCGCCCCCAGCCTGACACTCACTGCCACCCACACACCGCCCCCAGCCTGACCCTCACTACCACCCACACACTGCCCCCAGCCTGACCCTCACTACCACCCACAAAACGCCCCCATCCAGACCCTCACCACCCATAACATACCGCCCCCAGCCTGACCCTCACTGCCACCCACACATCGTACCCAGCCTGACCCTCACTGCTGCCCACACTCCGTACCCAGCCTGACCCTCACTGCCGTCCACTCACCGCACACAGCCTGACCCTCTCTACCACCCACACACCGCACCCAGCCTGACCCTCATTGCCGTCCACTCACCGCACCCAGCCTGACCCTCACTAACACCCACACACCGCACCCAGCCTGACCCTCACTGCCACCCATTTAGCGCACCCATCCTGACCCTCACTACCATCCACACACCGCCCACAGCCTGACCCTCACCGCCACACACACACCGCACCCAGCCTGACGCTCACTGCAGTCCACACACAGCACCCAGCCTGACCCTCACTACCATCCACACACCGCACCCAGCCTGACCCTCACTACCAGCCACACACCGCACCCAGCCTGACCCTCACTACCATCCACACACCGCACCCAGCCTGACCCACACTACCACCCACACACCGCACCCAGCCTGACCCACACTACCACCCACACACCACCCCCAGCCTGACCCTCACTGCCACCCACACACCGCATCCAGCCTGACCCTCACTACCATGAACACACCGCCCCCAGCCTGACCCTCACTACCACCCACACACCGTCCCCAGCCTGACCCTCAGTTCCACCCACACACCGCACCCAGCCTGACCCTCACTACCACCCACACAACGCCACCAGCCTGATCCTCACCACCAATAACATACCGCCCACAGCCTGACCCTCACCGCCACACACACACCGCATCCAGCCTGACCCTCACTGCAGTCCACACACCGCACCCAGCCTGACCCTCACTACCAGCCACACACCGCATCCAGCCTGACCCTCACTACCATCCACACACCGCACCCAGCCTCACCCTCACTACCACCCACACACCGCATCCAGCCTGACCCACACTACCACCCACACACCACCCCCAGCCTGACCCTCACTGCCACCCACACACCGCATCCAGCCTGACCCTCACTACCATGAACACACCGCCCCCAGCCTGACCCTCACTACCACCCACACAACGCCACCAGCCTGACCCTCACCACCATTAACATACCGCCCACAGCCTGACCCTCACCGCCACCCACACTCCGCACCCAGCCTGACCCTCACTGCCGTCCACACACCGCACCCAGCCTGACCCTCACTGCCACGCACACACCGCACACAGCCTGACCCTCACTACCACCCACACACCGCACCCAGCCTGACCCACACTGCTGTACACACACCGCACCCAAGCTGACCCTCACTGACGTCCACACACCGCAGCCAGCCTGACCCTCAATGCCGCACACACACCGCACCCAAGCTGACCCTCACTACCACCCACAAACCGCCCCCAGCCTGACACTCACCACCATTCACCCACTGCCCCCAGCCTGACCCTCACTACCACCCACAAACCGCCCCCAGCCTGACACTCACCACCATTCACCCACTGCCCCCAGCCTGACCCTCACTACCACCCACACACCGCACCCAGCCTGACCCTCACTGCCGCCCACACTCCGCACCCAGCCTGACCGTCACTGCCGTCCAAGCACCGCACCCAGCCTGACCCTCTCGAGCACCCACACACCGCACCCAGCCTGACCCTCATTGCCGTCCACTCACCGCACCCAGCCTGACCCTCACTAACACCCACACACCACCCCCAGCCTGACCCTCACTGCCATCTGCACAACGCACCCAGCTTGACCCACACTGCCATCCACACACCGCCCCCAGCCTGACCCTCACTACCACCCTCACACCGCACCCAGCCTGACCCTCACTGCCAACCATTTAGCGCACCCATACTGACCCTCACTACCATCCACACACCGCCCACAGCCTGACCCTCACCGCCACACACACACCGCACCCAGCCTGACCCTCACTGCAGTCCACACACAGCACCCAGCCTGACCCTCACTACCATCCACACACCGCACCCAGCCTGACCCTCACTACCAGCCACACACCGCACCCAGCCTGACCCTCACTACCATCCACACACCGCAGCCAGCCTGACCCTCACTACCACCCACACACCGCACCCAGCCTGACCCACACTACCACCCACACACCACCCCCAGCCTGACCCTCACTGCCACCCACACACCGCATCCAGCCTGACCCTCACTACCATGAACACACCGCCCCCAGCCTGACCCTCACTACCACCCACACACCGTCCCCAGCCTGACCCTCAGTTCCACCCACACACCGCACCCAGCCTGACCCTCACTACCACCCACACAACGCCACCAGCCTGACCCTCACCACCATTAACATACCGCCCACAGCCTGACCCTCACCGCCACCCACACACCGCACCCAGCCTGACCCTCACTGCAGTCCACACACCGCACCCAGCCTGACCCTCACTGCCACGCACACGCCTCACCCAGCCTGACCCTCACTACCACCCACAAACCGCACCCAGCCTGACCCTCACTGCTGTACACACACCGCACCCAAGCTGACCCTCACTGACGTTCACAAACCGCAGCCAGCCGGACCCTCACTGCCGCACACACACCGCACCCAAGCTGACCCTCACTACCACCCACACACCGCACCCAGCCTGACACTCACCACCATTCACCCACTGCCCCCAGCCTGACCCTCACTACCACCCACACACCGCACCCAGCCTGACCCTCACTGCCACCCACTCACCGCACCCAGCCTGACCCTCTCTACCACCCACACACCGCACCCAGCCTGACCCTCACTACCAGCCACACACCGCACCCAGCCTGACCCTCATTGCCGTCCACTCACCGCACCCAGCCTGACCCTCACTAACACCCACACACCACCCCCAGCCTGACCGTCACTGCCATCTGCACACCGCACCCAGCCTGACCCACACTGCCATCCACACACCGCACCCAGCCTGACCCTCACTACCACCCACACACCGCACCCAGCCTGACCCTCACTACCAGCCACACACCGCACCCAGCCTGACCCTCACTACCACCCACACACCGCACCCAGCCTGACCCTCACTGCCACCCACATAGCGCACCCATTCTGACCCTCACTACCACCCACACAGCGCCCCCAGCCTGACCCTCACCACCAATAACATACCGCCCACAGCCTGACCCTCACCGCCACACACACACCGCACCCAGCCTGACCCTCACTGCAGTCCACACACCGCACCCAGCCTGACCCTCACTGCCACGCACACACCTCACCCAGCCTGACCCTCACTACCACCCACAAACCGCACCCAGCCTGACCCTCACTGCTGTACACACACCGCACCCAAGCTGACCCTCACTGACGTCCACACACCGCAGCCAGCCGGACCCTCACTGCCGCACACAAACCGCACCCAAGCTGACCCTCACTACCACCCACACACCGCCCCCAGCCTGACACTCACCACCATTCACCCACTGCCCCCAGCCTGACCCTCACTACCACCCACACACTGCCCCCAGCCTGACCCTCACTACCACCCACAAAACGCCCCCATCCTGACCCTCACCACCCATAACATACCGCCCCCAGCCTGACCCTCACTACCACCCACACATCGTACCCAGCCTGACCCTCACTGCCGCCCACACTCCGCACCCAGCCTGACCCTCTCTACTACCCACACACCGCACCCAGCCTGACCCTCATTGCCGTCCACTCACCGCACCCAGCCTGACCCTCACTAACACCCACACACCACCCCCAGCCTGACCCTCACTGCCATCTGCACAACGCACCCAGCCTTACCCACACTGCCATCCACACACCACCCCCAGCCTGACCCTCACTACCACCCACACACCGCACCCAGCCTGACCCTCACTGCCACCCATTTAGCGCACCCATCCTGACCCTCACTACCATCCACACACCGCCCACAGCCTGACCCTCACCGCCACACACACACCGCACCCAGCCTGACCCTCACTGCAGTCCACACACAGCACCCAGCCTGACCCTCACTACCATCCACACACCGCACCCAGCCTGACCCTCACTACCAGCCACACACCGCACCCAGCCTGACCCTCACTACCGTCGACACACCGCACCCAGCCTGACCCTCACTACCACCCACACACCGCACACAGCCTGACCCACACTACCACCCACACACCAACCCCAGCCTGACCCTCACTGCCACCCACACACCGCATCCAGCCTGACCCTCACTACCATGAACACACCGCCCCCAGCCTGACCCTCACTACCACCCACACACCGTCCCCAGCCTGACCCTCAGTTCCACCCACACACCGCACCCAGCCTGACCCTCACTACCACCCACACAACGCCACCAGCCTGACCCTCACCACCATTAACACACCGCACCCAGCCTGACCCTCACTGCTGTACACACACCGCACCCACGCTGAACCTCACTGACGTCCACACACCGCAGCCAGCCGGTCCCTCACCGCCTCCCACACACCGCACCCAGCCTGACCCTCACTACCACCCACACACCGCACCCAGCCTGACCCTCACTGCCATCCGCTCACCGCACCCAGCCTGACCCTCACTACCACCCACACACCGCACCCAGCCTGACCCTCACTACCACCAACTCACTGCACCCAGCCTGACCCTCACTGCCGCCCACTCACCGCCCCCAGCCTGACCCTCACTGCCACCCGCACACCGCCCCCAGCCTGACCCTCACTACCACCCACACACTGCCCCCAGCCTGACCCTCACTACCACCCACAAAACGCCCCCATCCTGACCCTCACCACCCATAACATACCGCCCCCAGCCTGACCCTCACTGCCACCCACACATCGTACCCAGCCTGACCCTCACTGCTGCCCACACTCCGCACCCAGCCTGACCCTCACTGCCGTCCACTCACCGCACCCAGCCTGACCCTCTCTACCACCCACACACCGCACCCAGCCTGACCCTCATTGCCGTCCACTCACCGCACCCAGCCTGACCCTCACTAACACCCACACACCACCCCCAGCCTGACCCTCACTGCCATCTGCACAACGCACCCAGCCTGACCCACACTGCCATCCACACACCGCCCCCAGCCTGACCCTCACTACCACCCACACACCGCACCCAGCCTGACCCTCACTGCCACCCATTTAGCGCACCCATCCTGACCCTCACTACCATCCACACACCGCCCACAGCCTGACCCTCACCACCACACACACACCGCACCCAGCCTGACCCTCACTGCAGTCCACACACAGCACCCAGCCTGACCCTCACTACCATCCACACACCGCACCCAGCCTGACCCTCACTACCAGCCACACACCGCACCCAGCCTGACCGTCACTACCACCCACACACCGCACCCAGCCTGACCCACACTACCACCCACACACCACCCCCAGCCTGACCCTCACTGCCACCCACACACCGCATCCAGCCTGACCCTAACTACCATGAACACACCGCCCCCAGCCTGACCCTCACTACCACCCACACACCGCCCCCAGCCTGACCCTCAGTTCCACCCACACACCGCACCCAGCCTGACCCTCACTACCACCCACACAACGCCACCAGCCTGACCCTCACCACCATTACCATACCGCCCACAGCCTGACCCTCACCGCCACCCACACACCGCACCCAGCCTGACCCTCACTGCCGTCCACACACCGCACCCAGCCTGACCCTCACTGCCACGCACACACCTCACCCAGCCTGACCCTCACTACCACCCACAAACCGCACCCAGCCTGACCCTCACTGCTGTACACACACCGCACCCAAGCTGACCCTCACTGACGTCCACACACCGCAGCCAGCCGTACCCTCACTGCCGCACATACACCGCACCCAAGCTGACCCTCACGACCACCCACACACCGCCCCCAGCCTGACACTCACCACCATTCACCCACTGCCCCCAGCCTGACCCTCACTACCACCCACACACCGCACCCAGCCTGACCCACACTAACACCCACACACCACCCCCAGCCTGACCCTCACTGCCACCCACACACCGCATCCAGCCTGACCCTCACTACCATGAACACACCGCACCCAGCCTGACCCTCACTACCACCCACACAACGCCACCAGCCTGACCCTCACCACCATTAACATACCGCCCACAGCCTGACCCTCACCGCCACCCACACACCGCACCCAACCTGACCCTCACTGCCGTCCACACACCGCACCCAGCCTAACCCTCACTGCCACGCACACACCGCACCCAGCCTGACCCTCACTACCATCCACACACCGCACCCAGCCTGACACTCACCACCATTGACCCACTGCCCCCAGCCTGACCCTCACTACCACCCACACACCGAACCCAGCCTGACCCTCACTGCCGCCCACACTCCGCACCCAGCCTGTCCGTCACTGCCGTCCACGCACCGCACCCAGCCTGACCCTCTCTACCACCCACACACCGCACCCAGCCTCACCCTCATTGCCGTCCACTCACCGCACACATCATGACCCTCACGAAAACCCACACACCACCCCCAGCCTGACCCTCACTGCCATCTGCACAACGCACCCAGCTTGACCCACACTACCACCCACACACCGCACCCAGCCTGACCCTCACTGCCACCCATTTAGCGCACCCATACTGACCCTCACTACCATCCACACACCGCCCACAGCCTGACCCTCACCGCCACACACACACCGCACCCAGCCTGACCCTCACTGCAGTCCTCACACAGCACCCAGTCTGACCCTCACTACCATCCACACACCGCACCCAGCCTGACCCTCACTACCAGCCACACACCGCACCCAGCCTGACCCTCACTACCATCCTCACACCGCACCCAGCCTGACCCTCACTACCATTCACACACCGCACCCAGCCTGACCCACACTACCACCCACACACCACCCCCAGCCTGACCCTCACTGCCACCCACACACCGCATCCAGCCTGACCCTCACTACCATGAACACACCGCCCCCAGCCTGACCCTCACTACCACCCACACACCGTCCCCAGCCTGACCCTCAGTTCCACCCACACACCGCACCCAGCCTGACCCTCACTACCACCCACACAACGCCACCAGCCTGACCCTCACCACCATTAACATACCGCCCACAGCCTGACCCTCACTGCCGTCCAAACACCGCACCCAGCCTGACCCTCACTGCTGTACACACACCGCACCCAAGCTGACCCTCACTGACGTCCACACACCGCAGCCAGCCGGTCCCTCCCTGCCGCACACAAACCGCACCCAAGCTGACCCTCATACCACCCACACACCGCCCCCAGCCTGACACTCACCACCATTCACCCACTGCCCCCAGCCTGACCCTCGCTACCACCCACACACCGCACCCAGCCTGACCCTCACTGCCACCCACTCACCGCACCCAGCCTGACCCTCTCTACTACCCACACACTGCACCCAGCCTGACCCTCACTCCCAGCCACACACCGCACCCAGCCTGACCCTCATTGCCGTCCACTCACCGCACCCAGCCTGACCCTCACTAACACCCACACACCACCCCCAGCCTGACCCTCACTGCCATCTGCACACCGCACCCAGCCTGACCCACACTGCCATCCACACACCGCCCCCAGCCTGACCCTCACTACCACCCACACACCGCACCCAGCCTGACCCTCACTGCCACCCACATAGCGCACCCATTCTGACTCTCACTACCACCCACACAGCGCCCCCAGCCTGACCCTCACCACCAATAACATACCTCCCACAGCCTGACCCTCACCGCCACACACACACCGCACCCAGCCTGACCCTCACTGCAGTCCACACACCGCACCCAGCCTGACCCTCACTGCCACGCACACACCTCACCCAGCCTGACCCTCACTACCACCCACAAACCGCACCCAGCCTGACCCTCACTGCTGTACACACACCGCACCCAAGCTGACCCTCACTGACGTCCACACACCGCAGCCAGCCGGACCCTCACTGCCGCACTCACACCGCACCCAAGCTGACCCTCACTACCACCCACACACCGCCCCCAGCCTGACACTCACCACCATTCACCCACTGCCCCCAGCCTGACCCTCACTACCACCCACACACTGCCCCCAGCCTGACCCTCACTACCACCCACAAAACGCCCCCATCCTGACCCTCACCACCCATAACATACCGCCCCCAGCCTGACCCTCACTACCACCCACACATCGCACCAGGCCTGACCCTCACTGCCGCCCACACTCCGCACCCAGCCTGACCCTCACTGCCGTCCACTCACCGCACCCAGCCTGACCCTCTCTACCACCCACACACCGCACCCAGCCTGACCCTCATTGCCGTCCACTCACCGCACCCAGCCTGACCCTCACTAACACCCACACACCACCCCCAGCCTGACCCTCACTGCCATCTGCACAACGCACCCAGCCTGACCCACACTGCCATCCACACACCGCCCCCAGCCTGACCCTCACTACCACCCACACACCGCACCCAGCCTGACCCTCACTGCCACCCATTTAGCGCACCCATCCTGACCCTCACTACCATCCACACACCGCCCACAGCCTGACCCTCACCGCCACACACACACCGCACCCAGCCTGACCCTCACTGCAGTCCACACACAGCACCCAGCCTGACCCTCACTACCATCCACACACCGCACCCAGCCTGACCCTCACTACCAGCCGCACACCGCACCCAGCCTGACCCTCACTACCATCCACACACCGCACCCAGCCTGACCCTCACTACCACCCACACACCGCACACAGCCTGACCCACACTACCACTCACACACCACCCCCAGCCTGACCCTCACTGCCACCCACACACCGCATCCAGCCTGACCCTCACTACCATGAACACACCGCCCCCAGCCTGACCCTCACTACCACCCACACACCGTCCCCAGCCTGACCCTCAGTTCCACCCACACACCGCACCCAGCCTGACCCTCACTACCACCCACACAACGCCACCAGCCTGACCCTCACCACCATTAACACACCGCACCCAGCCTGACCCTCACTGCCGTCCACACACCGCACCCAGCCTGACCCTCACTGCCACGCACACACCTCACCCAGCCTGACCCGCACTACCACCCACAAACCGCACCCAGCCTGACCCTCACTGCTGTACACACACCGCACCCAAGCTGAACCTCACTGACGTCCACACACCGCAGCCAGCAGGTCCCTCACTGCCGCACACACACCGCACCCAAGCTGACCCTCACTACCACCCACACACCGCCCCCAGCCTGACACTCACCACCATTCACCCACTGCCCCCAGCCTGACCCTCACTACCACCCACACACCGCACCCAGCCTGACCCTCACTGCCACCCACTCACCGCACCCAGCCTGACCCTCTCTACCACCCACACACCGCACCCAGCCTGACCCTCACTACCAGGACACACCGCACCCAGCCTGACCCTCATTGCCGTCCACTCACCGCACCCAGCCTGACCCTCACTAACACCCACACACCACCCCCAGCCTGACCCTCACTGCCATCTGCACACCGCACCCAGCCTGACCCACACTGCCATCCACACACCGCCCCCAGCCTGACCCTCACTACCACCCAGACACCGCACCCAGCATGACCCTCACTGCCACCCACATAGCGCACCCATTCTGACCCTCACTACCACCCACACAGCGCCCCCAGCCTGACCCTCACTGCCACCCACACACCGCATCCAGCCTGACCCTCACTACCATCCACACACCGCCCCCAGCCTGACACTCACCACCATTGACCCACTGCCCCCAGCCTGACCCTCACTACCACCCACACACCGCACCCAGCCTGACCCTCATTGCCGTCCACTCACCGCACCCAGCCTGACCCTCACTAACACTCACACACCACCCCCAGCCTGACCCTCACTGCCATCTGCACACCGCACCCAGCCTGACCCACACTGCCATCCACACACCGCCCCCAGCCTGACCCTCACTACCACCCAGACACCGCACCCAGCCTGACCCTCACTGCCACCCACATAGCGCACCCATTCTGACCCTCACTACCACCCACACACCGCACCCAGCCTGACCCACACTACCACCCACACACCACTTCCAGCCTGACCATCACTGCCACCCACACACCGCATCCAGCCTGACCCTCACTACCATGAACACACCGCCCCCAGCCTGACCCTCACTACCACCCAAACAACGCCACCAGCCTGACCCTCACCACCATTAACATACCGCCCACAGCCTGACCCTCACCGCCACCCACACACCGCACCCAGCCTGAACCTCACTGCAGTCCACACACCGCACCCAGCCTGACCCTCACTGCCACGCACACACCGCACCCAGCCTGACCCTCACTACCACCCACAAACCGCACCCAGCCTGACCCTCACTGCTGTACACACACCGCACCCAAGCTGACCCTCACTGACGTCCACACACCGCAGCCAGCCGGACCCTCACTGCCGCACACACACCGCACCCAAGCTGACCCTCACTACCACTCACACACCGCACCCAGCCTGACCCTCACTGCCGCCCACACTCCGCACCCAGCCTGACACTCACCACCATTCACCCACTGCCCCCAGCCTGACCCTCACTACCACCCACACACCGCACCCAGCCTGACCCTCACTGCCGCCCACACTCCGCACCCAGCCTGACCCTCACTGCCGTCCACGCACCGAACCCAGCCTGACCCTCTCTACCACCCACACACCGCACCCAGCCTGACCCTCATTGCCGTCCACTCACCGCACCCAGCCTGACCCTCACTAACACCCACACACCACCCCCAGCCTGACCCTCACTGCCATCTGCACAACGCACCCAGCCTGACCCACACTGCCATCCACACACCGCCCCCAGCCTGACCCTCACTACCACCCACACACCGCACCCAGCCTGACCCTCACTGCGACCCATTTAGCGCACCCACACTGACCCTCACTGCCATCCACACACCGCCCACAGCCTGACCCTCACCGCCACACACACACCGCACCCAGCCTGACCCTCACTGCAGTCCACACACAGCACCCAGCCTGACCCTCACTACCATCCACACACCGCACCCAGCCTGACCCTCACTACCACCCACACACCGCACCCAGCCTGACCCACACTCCCACCCACACACCAACCCCAGCCTGACCCTCACTGCCACCCACACACCGCATCCAGCCTGACCCTCACTACCATGAACACACCGCCCCCAGCCTGACCCTCACTACCACCCACACACAGTCCCCAGCCTGACCCTCAGTTCCACCCACACACCGCACCCAGCCTGACCCTCACTACCACCCACACAACGCCACCAGCCTGACCCTCACCACCATTAACATACCGCCCACAGCCTGACCCTCACTGCCGTCCACACACCGCACCCAGCCTGACCCTCACTGCCACGCACACACCTCACCCGGCCTGACCCTCACTACCACCCACAAACCGCACCCAGCCTGACCCTCACTGCTGTACACACACCGCACCTAAGCTGACCCTCACTGACGTCCACACACCGCAGCCAGCCGGACCCTCACTACCACCCACACACCGCCCCCAGCCTGACACTCACCACCATTCACCCACTGCCCCCAGCCTGACCCTCACTACCACCCACACACTGCCCCCAGCCTGACCCTCACTACCACCCACAAAACGCCCCCATCCTGACCCTCACCACCCATAACATACCGCCCCCAGCCTGACCCTCACTACCACCCACACATCGTACCCAACCTGACCCTCACTGCCGCCCACACTCCGCACCCAGCCTGACCCTCACTGCCGTCCACTCACCGCACCCAGCCTGACCCTCTCTACCACCCACACACCGCACCCAGCCTGACCCTCATTGCCGTCCACTCACCGCACCCAGCCTGACCCTCACTAACACCCACACACCACCCCCAGCCTGACCCTCACTGCCATCTGCACACCGCACCCAGCCTGACCCACACTGCCATCCACACACCGCCCCCAGCCTGACCCTCTCTACCACCCACACACCGCAGCCAGCCGGACCCTCACTGCCGCACACACACCGCACCCAAGCTGACCCTCACTACCACCCACACACCGCCCCCAGCCTGACACTCACCACCATTCACCCACTGCCCCCAGCCTGACCCTCACTACAACCCACACACCGCACCCAGCCTGACCCTCACTGCCACCCACTCACCGCACCCAGCCTGACCCTATCTACCACCCACACACCGCACCCAGCCTGACCCTCACTACCAGCCACACACCGCACCCAGCCTGACCCTCATTGCCGTCCACTCACCGCACCCAGCCTGACCCTCACTAACACCCACACACCACCCCCAGCCTGACCCTCACTGCCATCTGCACACCGCACCCAGCCTGACCCACACTGCCATCCACACACCGCCCCCAGCCTGACCCTCACTACCACCCAGACACCGCACCCAGCCTGACCCTCACTGCCACCCACATAGCGCACCCATTCTGACCCTCACTACCACCCACACAGCGCCCCCAGCCTGACCCTCACCACCAATAACATACCGCCCACAGCCTGACCCTCACTGCCACACACACACCGCACCCAGCCTGACCCTCACTGCAGTCCACACACCGCACCCAGCCTGACCCTAACTACCACCCACACACCGCACCCAGCCTGACCCTCACTACCATCCACACACCGCACCCAGCCTGACCCTCACTACCACCCACACACCGCACCCAGCCTGACCCACACTACCACCCACTCACCACCCCCAGCCTGACCCTCACTGCCACCCACACACCGCATCCAGCCTGACCCTCACTACCATGAACACACCGCCCCCATCCTGACCCTCACTACCACCCACACAACGCCACCAGCCTGACCCTCACCACCATTAACATACCGCCCACAGCCAGACCCACACACCGCACCCAGCCTGACCCTCACTGCCACGCACACACCGCACCCTGCCTGACCCTCACTACCACCCACACACCGCACCCAGCCTGACCCTCACTGCTGTACCCACACCGCACCCAAGCTGACCCTCACTGACATCCACACACTGCAGCCAGCCGGACCCTCACTGCCGCACACACACCGCACCCAAGCTGACCCTCACTACCGCCCACTCACCGCACCCAGCCTGACCCTCACTGCAGTCCACACACAGCACCCAGCCTGACCCTCACAACCAGCCACACACCGCACCCAGCCTGACCCTCACTACCATCCACGCACCGCACCCAGCCTGACCCTCACTACCACCCACACACCGCACCCAGCCTGACCCACACTACCACCCACACACCACCCCCAGCCTGACCCTCACTGCCACCCACACAACGCCACCAGCCTGACCCTCACCACCATTAACATACCGCCCACAGCCTGACCCTCACCGCCACCCACACACCGCACCCAGCCTGACCCTCACTGCCACGCACACACCGCACCCAGCCTGACCCTCACTACCACCTACACACCACCCCCAGCCTGACCCTCACTGCCACCCACACAACGCATCCAGCCTGACCCTCACTACCACCCACTCACCTCACCCAGCCTGACACTCACCACCATTCACCCACTGCCCCCAGCCTGCCCCTCACTACCACCCACACACCGCACCCAGCCTGACCCTCATTGCCGTCCACTCACCGCACCCAGCCTGACCCTCACTACCACCCACACACTGCCCCCAGCCTGACCCTCACTGCCATCCACACACCGCACCCCGCCTGACCCTCACTACCATCCACACACCGCACCCAGCCTGACCCTCACTACCACCGAGACAACGCCCCCAGCCTGACCCTCACTGCCGTCCACACACCGTCCCCAGCCTGACCCTCACTGCCGTCCACACACCGCACCCAAGCTGACCCTCACTACCACACACTCACCTCACCCAGCCTGACCCTCACTCCCACCCACACAACGCCCCCAGCCTGACCCTCACCACCAATAACATACCACCCCCAGCCTGACACCCACTACCACCCACTCACCGCCTGCAGCCTGACCCTCACTACCACCCACACACCGCACCCAGCCTGACCCTCACTACAATCCACACACCGCCCCCGGCCTGATCTTCACTGCTTTCCACACACCGCACCCAGCCTGACCCTCACTGCCTCCCACACACCGCCCCCAGCCTGACCCTCACTGTCATCCACACACCGCACCCAGCCTGACCCTCACTGCCACCCACACACCGCACCCAGCCTGACCCTCACTGCCTCCCACACACCGCCCCCAGCCTGACCCTCACTGCCATCCACACACCGCACCAAGCCTGACCCTCACCACCATTAACATACCGCCCACAGCCTGACCCTCACCGCCACCCACACACTGCACCCAGCCTGACCCTCACTGCCATCCACACACCGCACCCAGCCTGACCCTCACTACCACCCACACACACCGCACCCAGCCTGACCCTCACTGCCATCCACACACGGCACCCAACCTGACCCTCAACACCATCCACCCACTGCCCCCAGCCTGACCCTCATGCCATCCACACAGCGTCCCCAGCCTGACCGTCACTGCCACGCACACACCGCACCCAGCCTGACCCTCACCAACAAAATTATACCGCCCACAGCCTGACCCTTACCACCACCCACACATAGCACCCAACCTGAACATCATTGCCGTCCACTCACCGCCCCCAGCCTGACCCTCACTACCACCCACACACCGCACCCAGCCTGACCCTCACTACCACCCACACACCGCACCCAGCCTGACCCTCACTACCACCCTCACACCGGACCCAGCCTGACCACCAATGCCATCCGCACACCGCACCCAGCCTGACCCTCACTACCACCCACACACCGCACCCAGCATGACCCTCACTGCCATTCACACACCGCACCCAGCCTGACCATCACTAGCACCCACACAACGCCCCAGCCTGACCCTCACCAGCAATAACATAACGCCCTCAGCCTGCCTCTCACTACCACCCACACACCGCACCCAGCCTGACCCTCACTATCACCCACACACCGCACCCAGCCTGACCCTCACTACCATCCACACACCGCACCCAGCCTGACCCTCACTACCACCCACACACCGCACCCAGCCTGACCCACACTACCACCCACACACCACTCCCAGCCTGACCCTCACTGCCACCCACACACCGCATCCAGCCTGACCCTCACTACCATGAACACACCGCCCCCAGCCTGACCCTCACTACCACCCAAACAACGCCACCAGCCTGACCCTCACCACCATTAACATACCGCCCACAGCCTGACCCTCACCGCCACCCACACACCGCACCCAGCCTGTCCCTCACTGCCGTCCACACACCGCACCCAGCCTGACCCTCACTGCCACGCACACACCGCACCCAGCCTGACCCTCACTACCACCCACAAACCGCACCCAGCCTGACCCTCACTACTGTACACACACCGCACCCAAGCTGACCCTCACTGACGTCCACACACCGCAGCCAGCCGGACCCTCACTGCCGCACACACACCGCACCCAAGCTGACCCTCACTACCACTCACACACCGCCCCCAGCCTGACACTCACCACCATTCACCCACTGCCCCCAGCCTGACCCTCACTACCACCCACACACCGCACCCAGCCTGACCCTCACTGCCGCCCAAACTCCGCACCCAGCCTGACCGTCACTGCCGTCCACGCACCGAACCCAGCCTGACCCTCTCTACCACCCACACACCGCACCCAGCCTGACCCTCATTGCCGTCCACTCACCGCACCCAGCCTGACCCTCACTAACACCCACACACCACCCCCAGCCTGACCCTCACTGCCATCTGCACAACGCACCCAGCCTGACCCACACTGCCATCCACACACCGCCCCCAGCCTGACCCTCACTACCACCCACACACCGCACCCAGCCTGACCCTCACTGCGACCCATTTAGCGCACCCATACTGACCCTCACTACCATCCACACACCGCCCACAGCCTGACCCTCACCGCCACACACACACCGCCCCCAGCCTGACCCTCACTACCATCCACTCACCGCACCCAGCCTGACCCTCACTGCAGTCCACACACAGCACCCAGCCTGACCCTCACTACCATCCACAAACCGCACCCAGCCTGACCCTCACTACCACCCACAGACCGCACCCAGCCTGACCCACACTACCACCCACACACCAACCCCAGCCTGACCCTCACTGCCACCCACACACCGCATCCAGCCTGACCCTCACTACCATGAACACACCGCCCCCAGCCTGACCCTCACTACCACCCACACACAGTCCCCAGCCTGACCCTCAGTTCCACCCACACACCGCACCCAGCCTGACCCTCACTACCACCCACACAACGCCACCAGCCTGACCCTCACCACCATTAACATACCGCCCACAGCCTGACCCTCACTGCCGTCCACACACCGCACCCAGCCTGACCCTCACTGCCACGCACACACCTCACCCGGCCTGACCCTCACTACCACCCACAAACCGCACCCAGCCTGACCCTCACTGCTGTACACACACCGCACCTAAGCTGACCCTCACTGACGTCCACACACCGCAGCCAGCCGGACCCTCACTGCCGCACACACACCGCACCCAAGCTGACCCTCACTACCACCCACACACCGCCCCCAGCCTGACACTCACCACCATTCACCCACTGCCCCCAGCCTGACCCTCACTACCACCCACACACCGCACCCAGCCTGACCCTCACTGCCACCCACTCACCGCACCCAGCCTGACCCTCTCTACCACCCACACACCGCACTCAGCCTGACCCTCACTACCAGCCACACACCGCACCCAGCCTGACCCTCATTGCCGTCCACTCACCGCACCCAGCCTGACCCTCACTAACACCCACACACCACCCCCAGCCTGACCCTCACTGCCATCTGCACACCGCACCCAGCCTGACCCACACTGCCATCCACACACCGCCCCCAGCCTGACCCTCACTACCACCCACACACCGCACCCAGCCTGACCCTCACTGCCACCCACATAGCGCACCCATTCTGACCCTCACTACCACCCACACAGCGTCCCCAGCCTGACCCTCACCACCAATAACACACCGCCCACAGCCTGACCCTCACCGCCACACACACACCGCACCCAGCCTGACCCTCACTGCAGTCCACACACCGCACCCAGCCTGACCCTCACTACCACCCACACACCGCACCCAGCCTGACCCTCACTACCATCCACACACCGCACCCAGCCTGACCCTCACTACCACCCACACACCGCACCCAGCCTGACCCACACTACCACCCACACACCACCCCCAGCCTGACCCTCACTGCCACCCACACACCGCATCCAGCCTGACCCTCACTACCATGAACACACCGCCCCCATCCTGACCCTCACTACCACCCACACAACGCCACCAGCCTGACCCTCACCACCATTAACATACCGCCCACAGCCAGACCCACACACCGCACCCAGCCTGACCCTCACTGCCACGCACACACCGCACCCTGAATGACCCTCACTACCACCCACACACCGCACCCAGCCTGACCCTCACTGCTGTACCCACACCGCACCCAAGCTGACCCTCACTGACATCCACACACTGCAGCCAGCCGGACCCTCACTGCCGCACACACACCGCACCCAAGCTGACCCTCACTACCACCCACTCACTCTCTCGCCCCCCACTCTCTCTCGCCCGCTGTCGCTCTCTCACCCTCTCCCTCTCTCTCTTGCCCCTGACCCCTCTCTCTCTTACGCCCTCCCTGTCTCTCTCGCCCCCTCCCTCTCTCTCTCTTACCATTTCCCTTCCTCCATCTCTACCCCGTCCGTGTCTCTCTCGTACCCTTTCCTCTCTCTCTCGCTCCACTCTCTCTCTCGACCAGCTCCCACTCTCTCGTCCCCCTCCCACCCCCTCCTTTCCCTTTCTCTCTCGCCTCCTCCCGCCACCCTTTCCCTCTCTCTCTCGCCCGCCCCCTCCCTCTCTCTCTCTCTCGCCACTGCCCTCTCCCTCTCCCCTGCTCCCTCCCTCTCTCTCTCTCTCGCCTCCTCCCTCTCTCTCTCTCGCCCCCTCACTCTCTCACTCTCGCCACTGCCCTCTTCCTCTCGCCTTCTCCCTCTCTCTCTCTCTCGCCTCCTCCCTCTCTCTGTCTCGCCCCCTCACTCTCTCTCATCCGCCCCCTCCCTCTCTCTCTCTCTGGCCACTGCCCTCTCCCTCTCGCCTTTCCCTCCCTCCCTCTCTCTCTCTCGCCCCCTCCCTCTCTCTCGTCCGCCCCCTCCCTCCCTCTCTCTCGCCCCCTCCCCCTCTCTCTCCCCTCCCACCCCCTCCATTCCCTATCTCTATCGCACCCTCCCACACCCCTTCCCTCTCTCTCTTGCCCCCTCCCTCTCTCACTCTCACCCCCTCCCACTGTATCTAGCCCACACCCCTCCCTCTTCCTTACACTCCCACCTCTCTCACCCCCTTCCTCTCTCTCACCACTCCCTCGCTCTCTCTCTCTTGCCCCGCCCTCTCTCTCTCTCGCCCCCTCCCTCTCTCTCGCCCCCTACCTCACTCTCTCGCCGACCCTCCAGCCCTCTCTTGCCCCGCCCTCTCTCTCTTGCCCCGCCCTCTCTCTCTTGCCCCTCCCTCTCTCTCTTGCCCCTCCCTCTCTCTCTCTTGCCCCTCCCTCTCTCTCTCCCCTCTCTCTCTCTCTCCCCCTCTCTCCCCCCCCTCTCTCTCTCTCTCTCCCCCTCTCTCTCTCTCTCTCGACCCCTCTCTCTCTCTCGACCTCTCTCTCTCTCGACCCCTCTCTCTCTCGACCCCTCTCTCTCTCTCTCGCTCCCCCCCTCCCTCTCTCTCTCGCCCCCCCCTCTCTCGCCCCCTCCCTCTCTCTCTCGCCCCCTCCCTCTCTCTCTCGCCCCCTCCCTCACTCTCTCGCCCCCTCCCTCTCTCTCTCGCCCCCTCCCTCTCTCTCTCGCCCCCTCCCTCTCTCTCTCGCCCCCTCCCTCTCTCTCTCGCCCCCTCCCCCTCTCTCTCGGACCCTCCCCCTCTCTCTCGGACCCTCCCCCTCGCTCTCTCTCCCCCTCGCTCTCTCTCCCCCTCGCTCTCTCTCGCCCCCTCGCTCTCTCTCGCCCCCTCGCTCTCTCTCTCCCCCTCGCTCTCTCTCCCCCTCGCTCTCTCGCCCCCTCGCTCTCTCGCCCCCTCGCTCTCTCGCCCCCTCTCTCACTCTCACCCACTCCCACTCTCTCTAGCCCACACCCCTCCCTCTCTCTTGCCCCTCCCTCTCTCTCGGCCCCTCCCTCTCTCTCGGCCCCTCCCTCTCTCTCGGCCCCCCTCCCTCTCTCTCTCGCCTCTCCCTCTCTCAACCGCCCCTCCCTCTCTCACTCTCACCCCCTCCCACTCTCTCTAGCCCACACCCCTCCTTCTCTCTTACACTCCCATCTCTCTCACCCCCTTCCTCTCTCTCACCCCCTTCCTCTCTCTCACCCCCTTCCTCTCACTCACCCCCTCCCTCTCTCTCACCCCCTCCCTCTCTCTCTCTTGCCCCTCCCCCTCTCTCTCTCTCTCTCTCGCTCCCTCCCTCTTTCTCTCGCCCACTCCTTCTCTCTCTCTTGCAACTGCCCTCTCCCTCTCGCCTCCGCCCTCCCTCCCTCTCTCGCCTCCTCACTCACTCTCTCTCGCCAAACTCCCACTCACTCTCGCGCCTTCCCACTCTCTCTCGCCCCCTCCCTTTCTCTCTTGCCCCCTCCCTTTCTCGGCCCCCGCCCACTCTCTCTATCCACCTCCCTCTCTCTCTCCCTCTCTCTCTCGCCCCCCTCCCTCTCTCTCTCGCCCCCTCCCTCTCTCTCTCTCGCCCCCTCCCTCTCTCTCTCGCCCCCCTCCCTCTCTCTCTCGCCCCCTCCCTTTCTTTCTCGCCCCCTCCCTTTCTTTCTCGCCCCCCTCCCTTTCTTTCTCGCCCCCTCCCTTTCTTTCTCGCCCCCTCCCTCTCTTTCGCCCCCTCACTCTCTCTCTCTCGCCCGCCCCTTCCTCTCTCTCTCTCTCAACCTCTCCCTCTCTCTCACTCTTGTCCCCTCCCTCTCTCTCACCCCCTCCCTTTATCTCTCTTGCCCCCTCAGTCTCTCTCTCTCGCCCCCTGTCTCTCTCTCTCTCTGACCCCATCCCTCTCTCTCTTGCCCCTGCCCTCTCTCTTTTTCACCCCCTCCCTCTCTCTCTTGCCCTCTTCCTGTGTCTCTCGCGCCCGTCCCTCTCTCTCTATCGTCCCCCTCCATCTCTCTCACTCCCCCTCAATACCGCCCCCTCTCTCTCTCTCTCACGACTCCTCCGACTCTCTATCACTCCCCACTCTCTCTCGCACGCTCCCTCTCTCTCTCGCCCCCTTTTCTCTCTCTCTCGCCCGCTCCCACTCTACCTCTCGCCCTCTCCAGCACTCTCTCGCCCCTCTCTCTCTCTCGCACCCTCCCTCTCTCTCTCTCGCCCGTCCCCCTCCTTCAGTCTCTTGACCCCCTCCCTCTCTCTCTCACACCTCTCCCTCTCTCTCTCGCCCCCTCCAACTCTCTATCGCACCCCTCCCACACTCTCTCATCCCCCTCCTTCTCTCTCTCGCCGCCCTCCAACTCTCTCTCGCCCCCTTCCTATCTCTCTCTCTCCCTACCCTCCCTCTCTCTCTCTCGCCCCCTCCCCCTCTCACTCTCGCAATGTCCGTCTCTCTCGCCCACACCACTCCCTCTCTCTCTTGCCCCTGCCCTCTCACCCCTTCCCTCACTTTCTCGCCCCTTCCTCTCCCTCTCGCCCCCTACCTCTCACTCACGCTCCTCCCCCTCTCTCTCTCACACACACCCCCTCCCATCTCTCACTCCCACTCGAACACTCTCTTGCCCCTTCCCTCTCTCACTCGGCCCCCCCCCCGCCGACTCTCTCTCGCCCCCCAACTCTCTCTCGCACCCATCCCTCTCTCTCTCTCGACCCCTCCCTCTCTACCTCTCGCCCCTCCTACACTCTCTCGCCCAATCTCTCTCTCTCTCTCTCTCGCACCCTGCCCCTCTCTCTTTCGCCCCCTCCCTGTCTCTCTCACACCCCCCTCCTTCTCACTCTCGCTCCCCTCCCACTCTCTCTCACACCCCTCCCTCTTTCTCGCTCACCTCCCACTCCCTCTCTCGTTCCCCTCCATCTCTCTTTCGCTGCCTCCCCCTCTCACTCTCGCCCCTCCCCCTCTCTCTCGCCCGCACCCCTCCCTCCCTCCCTCTCTTGCCCCTGCCCTCTCTCTGTCTCACCTCCTCCGTCTCTTTCTCGCCCCCATCATCTCCCTCTCGCCCCCTGCCTCTGTCTCTTAACCCCTCCATCTCTCTCTCTCGAACCCCCCTCTCTCTCGCCCCCCTCTTTCTCTCTCCCCCCTTTTCTCTCTCACTCTCACCCTCTCCCCTCTCTTTCTCATCCCCTCTCTGTCTTGCCTCCCCTCCTTCTCTACCTCTCGGCCCCTCTCGCACACCCTCTCGGCCCCTCTCGCACACCCTCTCGGCCCCTCTCGCACACTCTCTCGGCCCCTCTCGCACACTCTCTCGGCCCCTCTCGCACACTCTCTCGGCCCCTCTCGCACACTCTCTCTCTCTCTCTTTCGCCCCCTCCCTCTCTCTCTCTCGCCCGCCCACCTCCCACTCTCTCTCTCGCCCGCCCACCTCCCACTCTCTCTCTCGCCCGCCCACCTCCCACTCTCTCTCGCCCCCTCTCTCTCTCTCTTTCCAGCACCCCTCTCTCTGTCTAGCCCTCCCCTCCCTCTCTCTCTCGCCCCCACCCTCTCTCTCGCCCCCTCCATCTCTCTCTCCCTCGCCCCACCTGTCTCTCTCACCCCCTCCCTCTCTTTCTCACCCCATCCCTTTCTCTCGCCCCAGCTCCGAATCTCTCTCGCTCCCCACTTTCTATCACAAACCTCCCTCTCTCTCTCGCCATCTCCCTCCTACTCTTGCCTCACTAGTCCTCTCTCTCTTCAGCTCCCTCTCGCCCCCTTCCGCACTCTCTCGCCCCCTCTCTCCCTCTCGCCCCCTCCCTCTCTCTCTCTTTCTCGACCCTCCCACTCTCTCTCTTGACCCTTCCGTCTCTCTCTTTCGCCCCCTCCCTCTCTCGTCCCCTCCCTCTCTCTCTCATCCCCCTCCGTCTCGCTGTCTCTCACGCCCCTCTCTCCCCCTCTCTCTCTCTCGCTCCAACTCTCTCTCGCTCCCTCTCTCTCTCACCCCCCTCTCTCTCACTCTCTCGCCCGCTCCCTCTCTCTCTCTCTCTCACGCCCCCTCCCTCTCTCACTCGTTACCCTCCGTCTCTCTCTCTCATCCCCCTCTTCCTCTCTCTCTCCCCCTCTCTCTCGCCCACTCCCTCTCTCTCTCACTCTCTCTCTCACACACACCCTCCCTCTCTCTTGCCCCCTCCCTCTCTCTCGCCACCCTCTCTCTCTCGCCCCCTTCCTCTCTTTAATGCCCCCTCCTTCTCTTTAATGACCCCTCCCTCTCTTTAATGCCCCCTCCCTCTCTTTCCAACCCCCTTCGACTCTCTCTCTTACCCCCTCCCTCTCTCTCGCCCCCTCCCCTTCCCCTCTCTCTCTTTCTCGTCCCCATCCCCCTCTCTCTCTCGTCCCCTTCCCCTCTCTCTCTTGCCCACTCCCTCTCTCTCTCTCGCTCCCCTCCCTCTCTCTCTCGCACCCCTCCCTTTCTCTGTCATCCACCTCTCTCTCGCTCCCCTCTCTCTCTCTCTCTCGCCACCTCTGTCGCTCACCACCTCCCTCTTTCTCTCGCGCCTCCCTCTCTCTCTCGCCCCCCATCCATTCTCTCTCGCCACCTCCCTCTCTCTATCTCACCCCTCTCTCTCACGCCCCCTCCCTCTCTCTCGGCCCCCTCCGTCTGACTCTTGCCTCCCTTCCTCTCTTTCACGCACCCTCCCTCTCTTTCTCACCCCCTCCTTCCCTCTCTCTCTCTCTCGCCCCCGTCCCTCTCTTTCTCACCTCCCCACTTTCTCGACCCCCTCTCTCTCTCTACCCCCTCGCTCTCTCTCTCACACCCCCCTCCCTCTCTCGACCCCCTCCCTCTCTCTCGTCCCCCATGCTCTCTCTGTGTCAGATCCCTCTCTCTCTCTTGCCACCTCTGTCTCTCACCACCCCCTTCTTTCTCTCGCGCCTCCCTCTCTCTCTCGCCCCCAACCATTCTCTCTCGCCACCTCCCTCTCTCTATCTCACCCCTCTCTCTCACGCCCCCCCTCTCTCGCCACCTCCCTCTCTCTCTCGCCCCCTCCCCATCTCTCTCCCTCACCCCATCCCTCTCCCTCTCTCGCACTAGCCCCCTTCATCTCTCTCTCTCGCCCCCATCGCTCTCTCTCTCTCGACCTGCCCCTCTCTCGCCCCCTCCCTCTTTCTCTTGACATCCCCCCACTCTCTATCGGCCCACCCCTCTCTCTGCACTCCCCCCGACTCTCTCTCGCCCCCACTTTCTTTCACACCCCTCCCTCTCTCTCCCCCTTTCTCTCTCGCTCCCACCCTCTCCCCTCTCTCTCACTCCCTCTCTCTTGCCTCCCCTCCCTCTGTACCTCACGCCCCCTCCCGCACTCTCTCTCGCCCCCATCCCACTCTCTCTCTCGCCCCATCACCCTCTATCACGCATCCCTCCCCCTCTCACTCGTGCCCCTCCCCCTCTCACTCTCGCGCCTTCCCTCTCTCTCTCTCCCGCGCCCCTTCCCTCTCTCTCTTGTCACTGCCCTTTTTCTCTCTCACCCCCCTCTCCTTCTAGCCCACTTCCTCTCCCTCTCGACCCCTCC
>NW_026868551.1:35000-37902 GCF_020745735.1 Hemiscyllium ocellatum | reverse complement strand
TGGGTACTGATTTGTACTGCTCCAAAATTATTCTAAGTGTCGCTGGTTACTGATTTGTACGGCTCCCAAAATATTCTAAGTTTCAGTGGTTACTGATTTGTACTGCTTCAAAAATATTCTAAGTGTCGCCTGTTACTGATTTGTACTGCTTCAAAAATATTCTAAGTGTCAGCTGGTTACTGATTTGTACTGCTTCAAAAATATTCTAAGTGTCGCTGGTTACTGATTTGTACTGCTCCAAAAATATTCTAAGTGTCGCTGGTTACTGATTTGTACTGCTTCAAAAATATTCTAAGTGTCGCTGGTTACTGATTTGTACTGCTTCCAAAAATATTCTAAGTGTCAGCTGGTTACTGATTTGTACTGCTTCAAAAAATTCTAAGTGTCGCTGTTACTGATTTGTACTGCTCAAAATATTCTAAGTGTCAGTGTTACTGATTTGTACTGCTTCAAAAATATCTAAGTGTCGCTGGTTACTGATTTGTACTGCCTCAAAAATATTCTAAGTGGCGCTGGTTACTGATTTGTACTGCTCCAAAAATATTCTAATTGTCGCTGGTTACTGATTTACTGCTTCAAAAATAATCTAAGTGTCAGCGGTTACTGATTTGTACTGCTTCAAAAATATTCTAAGTGTCAGAGGTTACTGATTTGTACTGCTTCAAAAATATTCTAAGTGTCGCCGGTTACTGATTTGTACTGCTTCAAAAATATTCTAAGTGTCAGTGTTACTGATTTGTACTGCTTCAAAAATTCTAAGTGTCGCTGGTTACTGATTTGTACTGCTCAAAAATATTCTAAGTGTCAGCTGGTTACTGATTTGTACTGCTCCAAAAAATATTCTAAGTGTCGCGGTTACTGATTTGTACTGCTTCAAAAATATTCTAAGTGTCAGCGGTTACTGATTTGTACTGGCTTCAAAAATATTCTAAGTGTCAGTGGTTACTGATTTGTACTGCTTCAAAAATATTCTAAGTGTCGCTGGTTACTGATTTGTACTGCTTCAAAAATATTCTAAGTGTCAGTGGTTACTGATTTGTACTGCTTCAAAAATATTCTAAGTGTCGCTGGTTACTGATTTGTACTGCTCCAAAAATATTCTAAGTGTCGCTGGTTACTGATTTGTACTGCTTCAAAAATATTCTAAGTGTCGCTGGTTACTGATTTGTACTGCTTCAAAAATATTCTAAGTGTCAGTGGTTACTGATTTGTACTGCTTCAAAAATATTCTAAGTGTCGCTGGTTACTGATTTGTACTGATTCAAAAATATTCTAAGTGTCAGTGGTTACTGATTTGTACTGCTTCAACAATATTCTAAGTGTCGCTGGTTACTGATTTGTACTGCTTCAAAAATATTCTAAGTGTCAGTGGTTACTGATTTGTACTGCCTTCAAAAATATTCTAAGTGTCGCTGGTTACTGATTTGTACTGCTCCAAAAATATTCTAAGTGTCGCTGGTTACTGATTTGTACTGCTTCAAAAATATTCAAAGTGTCGCTGGTTACTGATTTGTACTGCTCCAAAAATATTCTAAGTGTCGCTGGTTACTGATTTGTACTGCTTCAAAAATATTCTAAGTGTCGCTGGTTACTGATTTGTACTGCTTCAAAAAATATTCTAAGTGTCAGTGGTTACTGATTTGTACTGCTTCAAAAATATTCTAAGTGTCGCTGGTTACTGATTTGTACTGCTCAAAAATATTCTAAGTGGGGCTGGTTACTGATTTGTACTGCTCCAAAAATATTCTAAGTGTCGCTGGTTACTGATTTGTACTGCTTCAAAAATATTCTAAGTGTCAGCGGTTACTGATTTGTACTGCTTCAAAAATATTCTAAGTGTCAGCTGGTTACTGATTTGTACTGCTTCAAAAATATTCTAAGTGTCGCTGGTTACTGATTTGTACTGCTTCAAAAATATTCTAAGTGTCAGTGGTTACTGATTTGTACTGCTCAACAATATTCTAAGTGTCGCTGGTTACTGATTTGTACTGCTTCAAAAATATTCTAAGTGTCAGTGGTTACTGATTTGTACTGCTTCAAAAATATTCTAAGTGTCGCTGGTTACTGATTTGTACTGCTCCAAAAATATTCTAAGTGTCGCTGGTTACTGATTTGTACTGCTTCAAAAATATTCTAAGTGTCGCTGGTTACTGATTTGTACTGCTCCAAAAATATTCTAAGTGTCGCTGGTTACTGATTTGTACTGCTTCAAAAATATTCTAAGTGTCGCTGGTTACTGATTTGTACTGCTTCAAAAATATTCTAAGTGTCGCTGGTTACTGATTTGTACTGCTTCAAAAATATTCTAAGTGTCGCTGGTTACTGATTTGTACTGACTCAAAAATATTCTAAGTGGGGCTGGTTACTGATTTGTACTGCTCCAAAAATATTCTAAGTGTCGCTGGTTACTGATTTGTACTGCTCAAAAATATTCTAAGTGTCAGCGGTTACTGATTTGTACTGCTTCAAAAATATTCTAAGTGTCGCTGGGTTACTGATTTGTACTGCTTCAAAAATATTCTAAGTGTCAGCGTTTACTGATTTGTACTGCTTCAAAAATATTCTAAGTGTCAGTGGTTACTGATTTGTACTGCTTCAAAAATATTCTAAGTGTCGCCGGTTACTGATTTGTACTGCTTCAAAAATATTCTAAGTGTCAGTGGTTACTGATTTGTACTGCTCCAAAAATATTCTAAGTGTCGCTGGTTACTGATTTGTACTGCTTCAAAAATATTCTAAGTGTCAGCGGTTACTGATTTGTACTGCTTCAAAAATATTCTAAGTGTCAGTGGTTACTGATTTGTACTGCTTCAAAAATATTCTAAGTGTCGCTGGTTACTGATTTGTACTGCTTCAAAAATATTCTAAGTGTCAGTGGTTACTGATTTGTACTGCTTCAAAA
>NW_026868551.1:17500-25000 GCF_020745735.1 Hemiscyllium ocellatum | reverse complement strand
AAGAACCACAAGGCCCTGGAGCAACGGCCCCTTAACAGGAAAGCCGGCCCGCCAAGGGACCTCCCACACCAGACGGTCGGAGCCAGATCGATCAAAGTGTGGACCGCAGCGAAGTCGCCCCTCGCACCACGCTCGCGGGTCCGGGTTGGAAAACTGGGTGACGAGCACCACAGGGCGGCAGAGCCATCGCACTTGCCGGGTGGCAGAGGAAGGACCGGACTATGTACCATAGCGGCCAACGACTCCCAGAGCCGGTAGCGCGGCGTCTGCTCTCAGCCTAAGAGGCTTTTGGGAGTGCTCAGGCAAGGGTCAGCCTGCACCCTTGCTGGCAGCACCCAGGGGGAACCAGGACGCTTGCGTCTCCCGCCTTCATTTTCGACACAAGCGCCTGAGGAGGGACACCACCCCTCCCCTTGTGTCAAGAGACCTCCGCACTGGCCTCTGACTGATTCTTAGAACGGACGGAAAGAGTCGGGCAAGCCTGTCAAAGCTTTGAGCGAATGTCAAAAGCTTTAGACTGCCGCGAACCCTCCGGCTTGCACTGAGACACGAGGTCGATGTGCTAAGCACCCCGGGGCCCCTTTCGCCTGCAGGTCCCGAGCCGCCAACATGTTCTTAGTATCGTGTTCCCAAACCTGGGTGACGGGCACCACAGGGCGGCAGAGCCATCGCACTTGCCGGGTGGCAGAGGAAGGACCGGACTATGTACCATAGCGGCCAACCACTCCCAGAGCCGGTCGTGCGGGGCTCGAGGTCTGCTCTCAACGTCACATGCTTCTGTGAGTGCTCAGGCAAGGGTCAGACCACATCCTTCCTGGCAGCACCCAAAGCAACCAGGCCGCTCGTGTCTCTCGCCTTCATTTTTCGACACAAGCGCCTGAGGAGGGACGCCACCCCTCCCCTTGCGTCAAGAGACCTCCCCACCGGCCTCTGACTGATTCTTAGAACGGACGGAAAGAGTCGGGCAAGCCTGTCAAAGATTTGAGCGTATGTCAAAAGCTTTAGACTTCCGCGAACTCTCTGGCTTGCACTGAGACCCGAGGTCGATGTGCTCAGCACCACGGGGCCCCTTTCGCCTGCAGGTCCCGAGCCGCCAACATGTTCTTAGTATCGTGTTCCCCAAACCTGGGTGACGGGCACCACAGGGCGACAGAGCCATCGCACTTGCCGGGTGGCAGAGGAAGGACCGGACTATGTACAATAGCGGCCAACGACTCCCAGAGCCGGTTGTGCGGGGCTCGAGGTCTGCTCTCAACATCACATGCTTTTGGATGTGCTCAGGCAAGGGTCAGACCACATCCTTCCTGGCAGCACCCAAAGCAACCAGGCCGCTCGCGTCTCTCGCCTTCATTTTTCGACACAAGCGCCTGAGGAGGGGACGCCACCCCTCCCCTTTGCGTCAAGAGACCTCCCCACCGGCCTCTGACTGATTCTTAGAACGGACGGAAAGAGTCGGGCAAGCCTGTCAAAGCTTTGAGCGAATGTCAAAAGCTTTAGACTTCCGCGAACTCTCCGGCTTGCACTGAGACGCGAGGTCGATGTGCTAAGCACCACGGGGCCCCTTTCGCCTGCAGGTCCCGAGCCGCCAACATGTTCTTAGTATCGTGTTCTCCAATCCTGGGTGACGGGCACCGCAGGGAGGCAGAGCCATCGCACTTGCCGGGTGGCAGAGGAAGGACCGGACTATGTACAATAGCGGCCAACGACTCCCAGAGCCGGTTGTGCGGCGTCTGCTCTCAGCCTAAGAGGCTTCTGGGAGTGCTCAGGCAAGGGTCAGCCTGCACCCTTGCTGGCAGCACCCAGGGGAACCAGGACGCTTGCATCTCTCGCCTTCATTTTCGACACAAGCGCCTGAGGAGGGACGCCACCCCTCCCCTTGCGTCAAGAGACCTCCCCACCAGCCTCTGACTGATTCTTAGAACGGACGGAAAGAGTCGGGCAAGCCTGTCAAAGCTTTGAGCGAATGTCAAAAGCTTTAGACTTCCGCGAACTCTCCGGCTTGCACTGAGACGCGAGGTCGATGTGCTAAGCACCACGGGGCCCCTTTCGCCTGCAGGTCCCGAGCCGCCAACAGGTTCTTAGTATCGTGTTCTCCAAACCTGGGTGACGGGCACCGCAGGGAGGCAGAGCCATCGCACTTGCCGGGTGGCAGAGGAAGGACCGGACTATGTACAATAGCGGCCAACGACTCCCAGAGCCGGTAGTGCGGCGTCTGCTCTCAGCCTAAGAGGCTTCTGGGAGTGCTCAGGCAAGGGTCAGCCTGCACCCTTGCTGGCAGCACCCAGGGGAACCAGACGCTTGCATCTCTCGCCTTCATTTTCGACACATACGCCTGAGGAGGGAAGCCAACCCTCCGTGTGTCAAGAGACCGTCCCCGCCCCGGCCTCCGACTGATTCTTAGAACGGACGGAAAGAGTCAGGCAAGCCTGTTAAGACTTCCGCGAACTCTCCGGCTTGCACTGAGACGCGAGGTCGATGTGCTCAGCACCACGGGGCCCCTTTCGCCTGCAGGTCCCGAGCCGCCAACATGTTCTAAGTATCGTGTTCTCCAAAACCTGGGTGACGGGCACCGCAGGGAGGCAGAGCCATCGCACTTGCCGGGTGGCAGAGGAAGGACCGGACTATGTACAATAGCGGCCAACGACTCCCAGAGCCGGTAGTGCGGCGCCTGCTCTCAGCCTAAGAGGCTTTTGGGAGTGCTCAGGCAAGGGTCAGCCTGCACCCTTGCTGGCAGCACCCAGGGGAACCAGGACGCTTGCATCTCTCGCCTTCATTTTCGACACAAACGCCTGAGGAGGGAAGCCAACCCTCCGTGTGTCAAGAGACCGTCCCCGCCCCGGCCTCCGACTGATTCTTAGAACGGACGGAAAGAGTCAGGCAAGCCTGTTAAGACTTCCGCGAACTCTCCGGCTTGCACTGAGACGCGAGGTCGATGTGCTCAGCACCACGGGGCCCCCTTCGCCTGCAGGTCCCGAGCCGCCAACATGTTCTAAGTATCGTGTTCCCCAAACCTGGGTGACGAGCACCGCAGGGAGGCAGAGCCATCGCACTTGCCGGGTGGCAGAGGAAGGACCGGACTATGTACAATAGCGGCCAACGACTCCCAGAGCCGGTAGTGCGGCGCCTGCTCTCAGCTTAAGAGGCTTTTGGGAGTGCTCAGGCAAGGGTCAGCCTGCACCCTTGCTGGCAGCACCCAGGGGAACCAGGACGCTTGCATCTCTCGCCTTCATTTTCGACACAAACACCTGAGGAGGGAAGCCAACCCTCCGTGTGTCAAGAGACCGTCCCCGCCCCGGCCTCCGACTGATTCTTAGAACGGACGAAAGAGTCAGGCAAGCCTGTCAAAGATTGAGCAGATGTCAAAATCTTTTAAGACTTCCGCGAACTCTCCGCTTGCACTGAGACCCGAGGTCGATGTGCTCAGCACCACGGGGCCCCTTTCGCCTGCAGGTCCCGAGCCGCCAACATGTTCTAAGTATCGTGTTCCCCAAACCTGGGTGACGAGCACCGCAGGGCGGCAGAGCCATCGCACTTGCCGGGTGGCAGAGGAAGGACCGGACTATGTACAATAGCGGCCAACCACTCCCAGAGCCGGTAGTGCGGCGTGCGAGGTCTGCTCTCAGCGGAAGAGGGTTTTGGGAATGCTCAGGCAAGGGCCAGCCTGCACCCTTCCTGGCCGCTCCCACGGGAACCAGGCTACTTGCAATCCTTTCCCCCAATAGCAAGTGCCTTTTGGAGGGACGGCCGGAGTCAACGTGGGGTTTGCCCGCCCTCCAAAGTGTCAAGAGACCGCCGCACAGGCCTCTGACTGATTCTTAGAACAGGCAGCAAGAGTTGGGTAAGTCTGTCGAAAATTTGACAAAGTGTCAAAAATTAGACTTCCGAGAGCTCTTGGGCATGCACACAGGCCTGTCATTCAAGTGCTCTGCCCGCGGAACCGTTTTTTCGGATGCCTTTCAAAGTGGTCCCGCGCCGCCATTTTGTTCTAAAAATCGTGTTCCCAGAAATCTCCGGGTACCCCGCCAACCTCACTGTGTCACAATGTCAAGTGGCACTGAATGGGTCTGAATTTCAAATTCGACTGCTTCGCTCTGGAACTCGAACCCGGCAAAACCGTTTGGATTTTTCCCGGTCCAGACTTCCGCGGCAGACAAAGTTAAAGTTTTCGGGCTGCAGACTCAAAACGACATCTGGCCAACCGCCGGGCTCAATTCGCCCAGTTCCTCCGGCACTTCGGAACTCATGTTCGGCATGAGTTTTTGAATCTTTCCCGATGCTTCGGCATTTTCCTCCGCTGACACTTAGAATATTTTTCACACTTGGCCGAAAATTTTCTAAGTTTTTCTGGTTACTGATTTCTTCTTTTCGGGCATTTTTCTAAGTTTTCTTGGTTACTCATTTCTCATTTTCAAACATTTTTCTAAGTTTTTTCTGGTTACTGATTTCTTCTTTTTGGCATTTTTCTAAGTTTTCTTGGTTACTCATTTCTCATTTTCAAACATTTTTCTAAGTTTTTCTGGTTACTCATTTCTCATTTTCAAACATTTTTCTTAGTTTTTCTGGTTACTGATTTCTTCTTTTTGGGCATTTTTCTAAGTTTTCTTGGTTACTCATTTCTCATTTTCAAACATTTTTCTAAGTTTTTCTGGTTACTGATTTCTTCTTTTTGGGCATTTTTCTAAGTTTTCTTGGTTACTCATTTCTCATTTTCAAACATTTTTCTAAGTTTTCTTGGTTACTCATTTCTCATTTTCAAACATTTTTCTAAGTTTTTCTGGTTACTGATTTCTTCTTTTTGGGCATTTTTCTAAGTTTTCTTGGTTACTCATTTCTCATTTTCAAACATTTTTCTAAGTTTTTCTGGTTACTCATTTCTCATTTTCAAACATTTTTCTAAGTTTTTCTGGTTACTGATTTCTTCTTTTTGGGCATTTTTCTAAGTTTTCTTGTTACTCATTTCTCATTTTCAAACATTTTTCTAAGTTTTTTCTGGTTACTCATTTCTCATTTTCAAACATTTTTCTAAGTTTTTCTGGTTACTCATTTCTGCTTTTCCAACGTTTTACTAAGTTTTGCTGGTTACTGAGTTCACACTTTTAAACATTTTCGGGCATTTTTCTACGTTTTTCATGTTACTCATTTAGCACTTTCAGGCACTTTCCTATGCTTTCCTGCTTACTGATTTCACACTTTTAAGCATCTTCGGGCATGTTCCCTAAGTTTTGCAGTTCATTCGTTTGGGACAGTCAGGCAACTTTCCTAAGCTTTCCTGGTAACCGAATTCACATTGTTGAGAACTTTGGAACCCTTCCCTAAGCTGTGCTGGTTACTCACTTTACCTCTTCAGACACTTGCCCCCGTTGTGACAGAGACCACTTCCCGACTCGGGAAATGCACCAAATTCGGCCTGAACTCAGAGGGCAGTCCCCCCTCGAAGGCGTGGAAGTCGGCAGAATCGCCGGGTCAAATCCGGCTGAGCTACCCGGCTTGGAAGCCTCAAAGTCGGTATGAGCTGTCAGGTTCACTCCCATCCCCGTTTGGACCACTTCCCGACTCGGGAAATTCACCAAATTCGGCCTGAACTCAGAGGACAGTCCCCCCTCGAAGGCGTGACAGTCGGCAGAACCGCCGGATCAAATCCGGCTGAGCTACCCGGCCCCGAAGCCTCAAAGTCGGTAAGAGCTGTCAGGTTCACTCCCATCCCCGTTTGGACCACTTCCCGACTCGGGAAATTCACCAAATTCGGCCTGAACTTATACAACAGTCCCCCCTCGAAGGCGTGACAGTCGGCAGAACCGCCGGATCAAATCCGGTTGAGCTACCCGGCTTGGAAGCCCCAAAGTCGGTAAGAGCTGTCAGGTTCACTCCCATCCCCGTTTGGACCACTTCCCGACTCGGGAAATTCACCAAATTCGGCCTGAACTTATACAACAGTCCCCCCTCGAAGGCGTGACAGTCGCTAGAACCGCCGGATCAAATCCGGTTGAGCTACCCGGCTTGGAAGCCCCAAAGTCGGTAAGAGCTGTCAGGTTCACTCCCATCCCCGTTTGGACCACTTCCCTTCCCGACTTAGGAAATTCACCAAATTCGGCCTGAACTTAGAGGAGAGTCCCCGCTCGAAGGCGTGGAAGTCGGCAGAATCGCCGGGTCAAATCCGACTGAGCTACCCGGCCCCGAAGCCTCAATGTCGGTAAGAGCTGTCAGGTTCACTCCCATCCCCGTTTGGACCACTTCCCGACTCGGGAAATTCACCAAATTCGGCCTGAACTTAGACAACAGTCCCCCCTCGAAGCCGTGGCAGTCGCTAGAACCGCCGGATCAAATCCGGTTGAGCTACCCGGCTTGGAAGCCCCAAAGTCGGTATGAGCTGTCAGGTTCACTCCCATCCCCGTTTGGACCACTTCCCGACTTAGGAAAATCACCAAATTCGGCCTGAACTCAGAGGGCAGGCCCCCCTCGAAGGCCAGGCATTCGGCAGAACCGCCGGGTCAAATCCGACTGTGCTACCCGGCCCCAAAGCCTCAAAGTTGGTATGAGCAGTTAGGTTCACTCCCATCCCCGTTTGGACCACTTCCCGACTTAGGAAATTCACCAAATTCGGCCTGAACTTAGAGGAGAGTCCCCGCTCGAAGGCGTGGAAGTCGGCAGAATCGCCGGGTCAAATCCGACTGAGCTACCCGGCCCCGAAGCCTCAATGTCGGTAAGAGCTGTCAGGTTCACTCCCATCCCCGTTTGGACCACTTCCCGACTCGGGAAATTCACCAAATTCGGCCTGAACTTAGACAACAGTCCCCCCTCGAAGCCGTGGCAGTCGCTAGAACCGCCGGATCAAATCCGTTGAGCTACCCGGCTTGGAAGCCCCAAAGTCGGTATGAGCTGTCAGGTTCACTCTCCCATCCCCGTTTGGACCACTTCCCGACTTAGGAAAATCACAAATTTCGGCCTGAACTCAGAGGGCAGGCCCCCCTCGAAGGCCAGGCATTCGGCAGAACCGCCGGGTCAAATCCGACTGTGCTACCCGGCCCCAAAGCCTCAAAGTTGGTATGAGCAGTTAGGTTCACTCCCAACCCCGTTTGGACCACTTCCCGACTTAGGAAATTCACCAAATTCGGCCTGAACTTAGACAACAGTCCCCGCTCGAAGGCGTGAAGTCGGCAGAATCGCCGGGTCAAATCCGACTGAGCTACCGGCCCCGAAGCCTCAATGTCGGTAAGAGCTGTCCGGTTCACTCCCATCCCCGTTTGGACCACTTCCCGACTCGGGAAATTCACCAAATTCGGCCTGAACTTAGACAACAGTCCCCCCTCGAAGTCGTGGCAGTCGCAAGAACCGCTGGATCAAATCCGGTTGAGCTACCGGGCTTGGAAGCCCCAAAGTCGGTATGAGCTGTCAGGTTCACTCCCATCCCCGTTTGGACCACTTCCCGACTTAGAAAATCACCAAATTCGGCCTTAACTCAGAGGGCAGGCCCCCCTCGAAGGCCAGGCATTCGGCAGAACC
>NW_026868551.1:0-5000 GCF_020745735.1 Hemiscyllium ocellatum | reverse complement strand
GCAACCAGGCCGCTCGTGTCTCTCGCCTTCATTTTTCGACACAAGCGCCTGAGGAGGGACGCCACCCCTCCCCTTGCGTCAAGAGACCTCCCCACCGGCCTCTGACTGATTCTTAGAACGGACGGAAAGAGTCGGGCAAGCCTGTCAAAGATTTGAGCGTATGTCAAAAGCTTTAGACTTCCGCGAACTCTCTGGCTTGCACTGAGACCCGAGGTCGATGTGCTCAGCACCACGGGGCCCCTTTCGCCTGCAGGTCCCGAGCCGCCAACATGTTCTTAGTATCGTGTTCCCCAAACCTGGGTGACGGGCACCACAGGGCGACAGAGCCATCGCACTTGCCGGGTGGCAGAGGAAGGACCGGACTATGTACAATAGCGGCCAACGACTCCCAGAGCCGGTTGTGCGGGGCTCGAGGTCTGCTCTCAACATCACATGCTTTTGGATGTGCTCAGGCAAGGGTCAGACCACATCCTTCCTGGCAGCACCCAAAGCAACCAGGCCGCTCGCGTCTCTCGCCTTCTTTTTCGACACAAGCGCCTGAGGAGGGACGCCACCCCTCCCCTTTGCGTCAAGAGACCTCCCCACCGGCCTCTGACTGATTCTTAGAACGGACGGAAAGAGTCGGGCAAGCCTGTCAAAGCTTTGAGCGAATGTCAAAAGCTTTAGACTTCCGCGAACTCTCCGGCTTGCACTGAGACGCGAGGTCGATGTGCTAAGCACCACGGGGCCCCTTTCGCCTGCAGGTCCCGAGCCGCCAACAAGTTCTTAGTATCGTGTTCTCCAATCCTGGGTGACGGGCACCGCAGGAGGCAGAGCCATCGCACTTGCCGGTGGCAGAGGAAGGACCGTACTATGTACAATAGCGGCCAACGACTCCCAGAGCCGGTTGTGCGGCGTCTGCTCTCAGCCTAAGAGGCTTCTGGAGTGCTCAGGCAAGGGTCAGCCTGCACCCTTGCTGGCAGCACCCAGGGGAACCAGGACGCTTGCATCTCTCGCCTTCATTTTCGACACAAGCGCCTGAGGAGGGACGCCACCCCTCCCCTTGCGTCAAGAGACCTCCCCACCAGCCTCTGACTGATTCTTAGAACGGACGGAAAGAGTCGGGCAAGCCTGTCAAAGCTTTGAGCGAATGTCAAAAGCTTTAGACTTCCGCGAACTCTCCGGCTTGCACTGAGACGCGAGGTCGATGTGCTAAGCACCACGGGGCCCCTTTCGCCTGCAGGTCCCGAGCCGCCAACATGTTCTTAGTATCGTGTTCTCCAAACCTGGGTGACGGGCACCGCAGGGAGGCAGAGCCATCGCACTTGCCGGGTGGCAGAGGAAGGACCGGACTATGTACAATAGCGGCCAACGACTCCCAGAGCCGGTAGTGCGGCGTCTGCTCTCAGCCTAAGAGGCTTCTGGGAGTGCTCAGGCAAGGGTCAGCCTGCACCCTTGCTGGCAGCACCCAGGGAACCAGGACGCTTGCATCTCTCGCCTTCATTTTCGACACAAACGCCTGAGGAGGGAAGCCAACCCTCCGTGTGTCAAGAGACCGTCCCAGCCCCGGCCTCCGACTGATTCTTAGAACGGACGGAAAGAGTCAGGCAAGCCTGTTAAGACTTCCGCGAACTCTCCGGCTTGCACTGAGACGCGAGGTCGATGTGCTCAGCACCACGGGGCCCCTTTCGCCTGCAGGTCCCGAGCCGCCAACATGTTCTAAGTATCGTGTTCTCCAAACCTGGGTGACGGGCACCGCAGGGAGGCAGAGCCATCGCACTTGCCGGTGGCAGAGGAAGGACCGGACTATGTACAATAGCGGCCAACGACTCCCAGAGCCGGTAGTGCGGCGCCTGCTCTCAGCCTAAGAGGCTTTTGGAGTGCTCAGGCAAGGGTCAGCCTGCACCCTTGCTGGCAGCACCCAGGGGAACCAGGACGCTTGCATCTCTCGCCTTCATTTTCGACACAAACGCCTGAGGAGGGAAGCCAACCCTCCGTGTGTCAAGAGACCGTCCCCGCCCCGGCCTCCGACTGATTCTTAGAACGGACGGAAAGAGTCAGGCAAGCCTGTTAAGACTTCCGCGAACTCTCCGGCTTGCACTGAGACGCGAGGTCGATGTGCTCAGCACCACGGGGCCCCCTTCGCCTGCAGGTCCCGAGCCGCCAACATGTTCTAAGTATCGTGTTCCCCAAACCTGGGTGACGAGCACCGCAGGGAGGCAGAGCCATCGCACTTGCCGGGTGGCAGAGGAAGGACCGGACTATGTACAATAGCGGCCAACGACTCCCAGAGCCGGTAGTGCGGCGCCTGCTCTCAGCTTAAGAGGCTTTTGGGAGTGCTCAGGCAAGGGTCAGCCTGCACCCTTGCTGGCAGCACCCAGGGGAACCAGGACGCTTGCATCTCTCGCCTTCATTTTCGACACAAACACCTGAGGAGGGAAGCCAACCCTCCGTGTGTCAAGAGACCGTCCCCGCCCCGGCCTCCGACTGATTCTTAGAACGGACGGAAAGAGTCAGGCAAGCCTGTCAAAGAATTGAGCAGATGTCAAAATCTTTTAAGACTTCCGCGAACTCTCCGGCTTGCACTGAGACCCGAGGTCGATGTGCTCAGCACCACTGGGCCCCTTTCGCCTGCAGGTCCCGAGCCGCCAACATGTTCTAAGTATCGTGTTCCCCAAACCTGGGTGACGAGCACCGCAGGGCGGCAGAGCCATCGCACTTGCCGGGTGGCAGAGGAAGGACCGGACTATGTACAATAGCGGCCAACCACTCCCAGAGCCGGTAGTGCGGCGTGCGAGGTCTGCTCTCAGCGGAAGAGGGTTTTGGGAATGCTCAGGCAAGGGCCAGCCTGCACCCTTCCTGGCCGCTCCCACGGGAACCAGGCTACTTGCAATCCTTTCCCCCAATAGCAAGTGCCTTTTGGAGGGACGGCCGGAGTCAACGTGGGTTTTGCCCGCCCTCCAAAGTGTCAAGAGACCGCCGCACAGGCCTCTGACTGATTCTTAGAACAGGCAGCAAGAGTTGGGTAAGTCTGTCGAAAATTTGACAAAGTGTCAAAAATTAGACTTCCGAGAGCTCTGGGCATGCACACAGGCCTGTCATTCAAGTGCTCTGCCCGCGGAACCGTTGTTTCGGATGCCTTTCAAAGTGGTCCCGCGCCGCCATTTTGTTCTAAAAATCGTGTTCCCAGAAATCTCCGTGTACCCCGCCAACCTCACTGTGTCACAATGTCAAGTGGCACTGAATGGGTCTGAATTTCAAATTCGACTGCGTCGCTCTGGAACTCGAACCGGCAAAACCGTTTGGATTTTTTCCGGTCCAGACTTCCGCGGCAGACAAAGTTTAAAGTTTTCGGGCTGCAGACTCAAAACGACATCTGGCCAACCGCCGGGCTCAATTCGCCCAGTTCCTCCGGCACTTCGGAACTCATGTTCGGCATGAGTTTTTGAATCTTTCCCGATGCTTCGGCATTTTCCTCCGCTGACACTTAGAATATTTTTCACACGTGGCCGAAAATTTTTCTAAGTTTTTCTGGTTACTGATTTCTTCTTTTCGGGCATTTTTCTAAGTTTTCTTGGTTACTCATTTCTCATTTTCAAACATTTTTCTAAGTTTTTCTGGTTACTGATTTCTTCTTTTTGGGCATTTTTCTAAGTTTTCTTGGTTACTCATTTCTCATTTTCAAACATTTTTCTAAGTTTTTCTGGTTACTCATTTCTCATTTTCAAACATTTTTCTAAGTTTTTCTGGTTACTGATTTCTTCTTTTTGGGCATTTTTCTAAGTTTTCTTGTTACTCATTTCTCATTTTCAAACATTTTTCTAAGTTTTTCTGGTTACTGATTTCTTCTTTTTGGGCATTTTTCTAAGTTTTCTTGGTTACTCATTTCTCATTTTCAAACATTTTTTCTAAGTTTTCTTGGTTACTCATTTTCTCATTTTCAAACATTTTTCTAAGTTTTTCTGGTTACTGATTTCTTCTTTTTGGGCATTTTTCTAAGTTTTCTTGGTTACTCATTTCTCTCATTTTCAAACATTTTTCTAAGTTTTTCTGGTTACTCATTTCTCATTTTCAAACATTTTTCTAAGTTTTTCTGGTTACTGATTTCTTCTTTTTGGGCATTTTTCTAAGTTTTCTTGGTTACTCATTTCTCATTTTCAAACATTTTTCTAAGTTTTTCTGGTTACTCATTTCTCATTTTCAAACATTTTTCTAAGTTTTTCTGGTTACTCATTTCTGCTTTTCCAACGTTTTACTAAGTTTTGCTGGTTACTGAGTTCACACTTTTAAACATTTTCGGGCATTTTTCTACGTTTTTTCATGTTACTCATTTAGCACTTTCAGGCACTTTCCTATGCTTTCCTGCTTACTGATTTCACACTTTTAAGCATCTTCGGGCATGTTCCCTAAGTTTTGCAGTTCATTCGTTTGGGACAGTCAGGCAGCTTTCCTAAGCTTTCCTGGTAACCGAATTCACATTGTTGAGAACTTTGGAACCCTTCCCTAAGCTGTGCTGGTTACTCACTTTACCTCTTCAGACACTTGCCCCCGTTGTGACAGAGACCACTTCCCGACTCGGGAAATGCACCAAATTCGGCCTGAACTCAGAGGGCAGTCCCCCCTCGAAGGCGTGAAGTCGGCAGAAACGCCGGGTCAAATCCGGCTGAGCTACCCGGCTTGGAGCCTCAAAGTCGGTATGAGCTGTCAGGTTCACTTCACTCCCATCCCCGTTTGGACCACTTCCCGACTCGGAAATTCACCAAATTCGGCCTGAACTCAGAGGACAGTCCCCCCTCGAAGGCGTGACAGTCGGCAGAACCGCCGGATCAAATCCGGCTGAGCTACCCGGCCCCTAAGCCTAAAGTCGGTAAGAGCTGTCTGGTTCACTCCCATCCCCGTTTGGACCACTCCCGACTCGGGAAATTCACCAAATTCGGCCTGAACTTATACAACAGTCCCCCGTCCCCCTCGAAGGCGTGACAGTCGGCAGAACCGCCGATCAAATCCGGTTGAGCTTACCC